>NC_134952.1:17951656-18253814 GCF_965638725.1 Aptenodytes patagonicus | reverse complement strand
TAACCAAGTTATAAAAGCTATTATAGAACATGACCTACTAGCCAGACACACATAAATATTTAATCAGGAGTCAAGACTTCCTTACACTTGCTCTTAACAGAACAGCTTCTTAAAGTAGGAGAAATGGAGATGTTTCAAAGTGTCTGATGTAAAATACCTCTTAAGTGCAGTACTGTTAAAGAATGGAATATTTTTTGTTTTAAAAGGATTTGTAAACGTACAGGTACTATTATATATAACATACAAATACTATGTGCAAACAGAAAACAAAGTTGTAAATAATTTTAAACTGTTCAATTCAGGTTTAACCTATAAGGTTAATCATCTCATTAAAAATAACTATGGTATAGTAAAGCAACTATGAGTACATCTGCCAAGACTTTCATTATATTTCCTTAAGGAAAAGTCAGTGTGATCCTAGAGACAGTGTGTTGTCTCTTGTTATCTAAACCCTGCTGTTAAGCAATATAAATGCTCAGCTCCAAGGCTCCTCAGGGACATGGAGCTATAAAACTGGAACAGTTTTTATACTGTCATGGACTGTAAAAGAGAAATCATCTCTCTAATTTACTTGCAGTAAATGGGAATTGAAAATTTATAAGAAAAGGGGGGAAAATGGAACCTCAATAAAATGTATATTGAATGGAAAAATACAGACTTTGTCACAGCCTCTGATTTTGTTTTGTAACATTTGGGTTTTGTTCTCAACTGAAGTGCTATACCAACCTCAGGACACTCCAGGCAGAAAGAACCAGCTTTGGTCTTTCGGCACCTCTTTCTTTTATTATGGAATGTGAGTTAGAGTAGTTAGGTAGTATAAACAAGCTCTAAATCTCATTAATCGTGCTGCCCTTTCTGTTCCCAGTTGTGCAGTCTCCAATATGGCAATCATATTTTGCACTTAGGCAGCCACCATTTACTCAGAAAGAAGAGTGATGTCGAATTTTGAGAACATTTGCCGCAACAGTAGCAAGTACAATATTGCCTTTACCATCCAGCATCTATAACTTATCATAGTTAGGGTCGTGCTTCTTTTCTTTTTTCCACACACAACCAGGAAGAAAAAAAAAAAAAAGTATGGTACATCAATTTTCCTGTTTCTAGAGATCATGTACATTTTCAATTGATTTTATTTAGCCTAAATTAGAGATGGGGCAAATGGAACCTCCCACTCAACTGTTCCACATGTCAGCAAGGGGTTGTTGAACTGATGTATCTCCATGGCTATGACTGGAAGGGATCTGTGCTTCCCTTCTCTACTTTGAACATGACAGCAGTCATGTGAGAAGAATCACACTAACAGGATTTCAGACCAAACTGGCAGTCACCTCATAAGAAACACTAATCTCAAGAGATTTCCCACCATTTATGGCCAAGAAACAGTGAGAAATGTTTACAATCTTCCAGCTAACACTTGTGAGTCTAAATCTGAACCCTGGCCTGAGTAAGAGCACTGCTTCCCTGGCCAGTTTCCATGGGTATATGCACATGCCATGGCTGTTCCATGGCACCAAGAAGATAATAAAGCAAAATACAGAGGAATGGTAAAAACTTCATTGAAGTTTAAAATAATGCCTATTAGCTATCTTCGGCACTTCACAAGTTTCTAAAGCTATAACGGAAAAGTGCTGTTGAATAAATAAGTAATAGTATGTGCTGCAATATTGAAAGAGAATGAATGTGTAACAAATTCTATTACATAGTATGTCTGAAAATACTGTGTTTGCTTTTCATGTACTTTTAGACAAGATGAACATTAACAATAAATTGCTTTTTAATTCTTCTTAAAGTTATCTTAAAAATTCATGACATCTGCAATATCTGCAATTATGTACAGTCAGATAAATAACACACATTGTTCTTGTCAAAAAAGAACTTATAAATTATTGGATAGAGATATGTGGCTAAGAATCTTAATTAGAAACTGGCTTAATTCCACCGAAGTAGAGAAAAATAAGAGGAAACTCATTCCTAAGAAAGGTCTTTCATTCCCCAGGCTGATAAGTCTGAGATAGCTGTCACAGGATTTTCCTGACCTTTCTTGCCATATACACAGATTTCCAGCCTGTCAGGTTGTAAGTACAGCCTTGCTCCTCTGTAACCCTTGAGCTTATTCTATTTGATTTGGTGAATAGTCAGCATCAGATGGGTGAAAGGTTTTGTTTTGCTTTAAAGAAGGAACAACAAAGAAAAGCACTCACCAGCACGCAAAGGGCTGTCTGAAAATTATGTGACCTAATTGGAGTCTCCTCATTTTCCGAGGCAGTTATGGCAAATCAAGCTTGAATGCTCTTCAACCAACTTCCAGTCTAGGTGTGATACAAAACCTGCTAGGATCGTGAGGAATGGGGGTAGAAAACTGAACTATGGATATCCTAAAATCAAACAGTTGCCAGAAGAAAAAATTGGATCATTTTTCTGTAGTTTGTAAGAAGTGAACACATAGACCCAGCCTGCTCAGAGTGCAGGCAGGTATCATCAACAACACAACTGCAGTCGGCTTGGTTGGGACACCATTCAGCTACCACATCATTTTTCTCCTCTACCAGGCAATTAAAAAAAAAATCAATATCAGTATTGGCATACCTAAGTAGACCAAACTCTCTGGTTCGAGATTGGCATGTTTCTCATGCACAAATTAATTTTTAATATGTAAAATTAGGTCTATTAAATTAGGTGTACAAAGGCACTTGAACAGGTTTCTGTAGTTAATAATCATCTGAATTCTATCATCCCATACTTTAACTCTCTCTGCTCTGCAGTTAATACCACAGTTACAAACAGGAGATGTGGTCTCATCTGCTGAGGATTAAGACATGACATTGTTGCAAAAAGCAGAGAAGCAGCTAAGCTGTGAGGAGAATATTGTCTTAAACAACTACTGCCTCTTTAGCAATATCGAAAGAGCACAGGAAGATAAAACTAGCTGTGTTTCGCTTTGCTATAATTCTTTTTTTTTTTTTCTCTTTGCCTTGCTGTAGTGTAAGCCTACCTGGCTTCACCCAGTTATTGAAATCTTTTTGGGAAAAAAATGTGAAACAAGCAAGATAATATATAATTTGGAACACAAGTATGACATAGCCAAACAGTAATTCTAAAGTAATTTAACTTAGCTTACCCTGGTGGAGGTAGAACATTTCATCTGTAAATTCAGCAGCTACAGTAATATATACATGGTATAAAAATTAAATACTTATGCTCTAACCAATATGGACAAAACCAATCAACTAGCCTAAGCACCCCTGAGTTTCAGAAAAATATACTGCTAGAGCACATTCTAAGTCAACTATCTAAAAACCAAAAAGTAACCAAAAGTAGTAGCTTCTCTTAGTGTATGCAGATATAAGAATTATAGTCTTCCCCCAGGTTTCTACATTTTACTTGAGGCTCACAATCGTTCTAACATACATATCCAATCTAAGATGTGTCAGTTGTGTCTCATTATAAACAAAACACACCAGTTAAACTGAGGGATTTTTCCATTCTCCATTTCTAGTCCTGCCTTTAACTCTCTAAATCTATGCTGATCTTTTTTTTCCAAGAAATGTGTTAAAGGAGTCATTGCTTGTTGCATATTTATGGCCATATCCAGCAAAGTATTTAAAAGGCACAATAGCTAATATTATAAAAATTGCAATAAAGCATTAAGCACAATTGTCCCGATACCCCATACAGCATAGCTAAATATTTGGACATTTGTAAAATTTAGATAAGATTTAGATCTTCTCAGAAAAAAAAAAACCTAGAACAACCAACATCCTGAGCCAGGGAGTGCTTTTAGTCACCTGTAGTCATGTAAAGATGCCTAAAGCTCCTAGACAAATGATGAAAATGAGGATAATGACTTAACATTATTTCCCAGAAACTGTCTCCTGCATCTATGTATCCAAAGGACATCTTGCAGTCCTGATCTTCCAACTGACCAATGCAAGCAACATGCTAGAATATGTTATCTTCATTTCTGAACCATGTGCCTCATCTCCTTTCCCTTGAAACAAGGCCCCAGGATACAGGCAGAGTATGCTTGAGTCTTTTGTTAAATCACAGTCATGAAAAAAGCAGGGGTATGTGTCCATGGTGCTCACAATTCCATTACCTCTGTTGATCTGTAAACTGTTGTGTTCCTGTGCCATACAGCCCTCTTTCAATGTCTGGATCTCAGCTTTAATGAAAGGATTCATCTTTTTCTTTTAAAGTACACCATTAAAAAAGGAAGGGGGGAGAAGGGAAAGACAAACACTTTTATATCCCAAGGCAAAGGAGCTCACATTCAGTTCCTTTTCCTGCCCGAGAAGACCAGCATCTTCCTTACTCCTTCTCCCTGCCTCCTGAAAAGAGACTGAAATACTATCGTATACTGTACTTAAGTACTTGCCACCTCTGTTGATGCTGTGCAGAAGAATGTCCAGAAGTCATTGGTTTATAAGTAGGCAATAATTAACACCTGATTTTATAGCCTGCTATTTATGGAACCACCTGAAATTTTTAGCCTCGAGCTTTGGCGACTATTCGCAGAAAATTTCCTGCCTTTTACTTTAAGCAGTCATTGCATAAAAGTCATGAAGGTATCTGGAAACAGATGGAGCGCAGATTCCTCCTTCCCTCGATAAGGGCTTTAAATTGAGAGATGGGTTCCAGTTTTGTGCTTCCACTGTCAAAACAGCGATGTTGATGCCCGTGTGTAAAGAAATACTTCTGGTTGAGCCTGGGGCAATATAAGATAAAAACGTGTAGAATCTGGGCAATCTCAGCATTAGGAGTCGGCTAAGCAGAGGCTTTCAGAATGGCAAGTTTGGGCTTAAGCATCTAACAGTTCCCTGCATCTCTTGTTGGATCTGGTCCATAGTTTTGTCAAGGAAACTCGCAGAGGCTTGACTGTAGCTTTTATTTGAAGACAAATCCTGGGAGAGACCTCTAGTTTTTAAGTAAGTTCTAACCTTTTCCTGTGTAAGCAAATGTGCTTCATTCTTAAACGTGTTTCTATACATACACTGTGCGAATCTCCTACTGCAGAGTATTAATGTCAACAAAAGGTTAATAAAAAATAACGTTTCCAGGCCTTTTTTCATGCTCGTCTGCTCCCACCTGATTTGTTTTATTACTGAAGCTGATGGTTTTCAATAGCACTTACAACAGCAGCAGTGGAGTTTAACTCTCACTTCTTATTGAAAAAGCCAAATCAAGAGCTGAGTAATGTCTGTTACTTATCTGTTCTTTTTAAAATAAAAAGTGAAAGTTAAAAGCTGACAGGGTCACGGGTAAGTGTTATTGAAAGTCACAGCCAGCAAGCAGTTTGCAGCTGGAAGAAAAAAGTTCTTTCCCTTCCTTTTCTGTAGTCAGTCACGGTATTGCTATTCTTCAGTGTTTTTTCTTTTCTTCCCATGCCCTTTAACCAGCACTGATGGTCTGTCTTGAAATAAAGTTCACCTCTCTTATTTTTAGATAAGAGGTAGCATGATCCAAGGTTTGTTCTTAGACAAAAGAATTCTGTGATCTGGATTTTAAACCTCATATTTCTACTGAATCGCCATGCCACTCTTTTTTTAATTCCCTCCCCTCTTTAAATTCCCAATTTTAGAACGAGAAATAATGGATAACAATTTTATGGTAAAGTACTTTGAGATCTATAAAGAGAAGGGGTTAAATATTATTTCTTCAAGGCATATACCAGTATTGCAGTCCATAGGGAAGCTAGAAGACAAGCTGTGTGGAACATTTGGGAGTTCAGAGATCATTAAAAAAAAAATGCAACCTGCTTTATAATAAAGAAAATCTGCCAAATATAAAACATGAAAGAACAGATCTGACGAAGATGCTTTCCCTCACTCTTACTGTTAGTGGGGTGTTAATGTTAACACACCTAAACATCACACAGGATTTTCACAGATGAAATAAATAAATTGTAGAGTTCATAAGAAAAGAGAAAGAGAGAGAGAGGGAGAGAGAGATCCAAATACTAAGAAGAAGATATGGACATTTCTCTTTTAGCAAATCTGAATGTTTTAGCAAAACATTGTTCAAATTATTTACTGTGACAGTAGGTAAATTTTCAACTACTACATAAAAGATTTTTATCTCATCTTGATTTTTAGCTAATCTCCCAAGGTCATTAATGAAAAATCTTTCTATGGACTGAGCATTGTAGGAGATCCTGAATTTTAGACCTGTACAGGGCTTTGACAAACCAGTACTGTACTGGTAAATGCCAGTTCGCCAACTCCAATGCATTATCTGGAATTATGTATTTCAAGAAAAACTTATCATCTGGGAAAAAATTTAAGTCCATAATGAAATGTATGGTCAAAATGAAATATAACCTCCAAATAGCCAGCTGATAACAATGAAACCTAACCAGTCAGTTAAGACACTTTCATGGTATAGGTGAGACCAAGTTTCAGAAGACATGGACATCAGTGTCGCTTTCCCTTATTCCAGGAAACTGAGTTGGCCAAATAGCGATATGGTAAAGGCAGAATTGTACTCTGAAATTTGGTTTCACGGAAGAAATGTTAAAGGAACTTGTTTTCATTGTGCAGTGGAAAAGGACATGACTTTTTTTTTGAAATCTCAGAAATTTTCTGATAATCAAAAAACCACTTCCCACCTTTCTTTCCAACATTTATACCTTGTTAACTACATCATTGTTAAAAACAGAGTTTGTCTTTATTCATTTATTTTTCCACAGATTGAGTCTGACAATATTGGAATATACAAACTCCCTACTACTGCACAACACGAAAATGGAGTATTGATATTTTATTCACAATTGTTTTCAGATCACCAGTTACATATGTTTAGCATCCTTCTCTTTGACTGTAAAGTACAGTTCTTTTTACAAGAACCATTCCATTTCCTTCACAACTTTCTGCTTAACAAGGTTGCAAAGCATAATGTTACACTTTGTTACTCTCCTGACAGATAGAACTGCCAAAAAGCCATTCTCTCTTTCTTAAGATTCATTGGAGTGTCAGTCTTTATCCTCAGTTGTTCCCTTTTCCATTTACATAACAAAATGAAATTATATTTACAGAAGAGAAATTATTGTTCACATTACAATTTAATTAATGTTGAATTAACAAGTAATTATATTAACAAGCTTTGAATCAACATGTTTGTTGTGCCCTGGTGGAAATCTTCCAGAATTGATTAAAGCAAGCTAAGGATTAAGTTGGTGATTTATTGAGAAGAAGAATGTCACCTTTATCTACAGGCAGGGATGTTTGTCTCAGCTGGAGAGTTCCCAGTGCATTTCATCTCTCTTTTCCCCATTACCTTTCTGCTCATTTCCCCCATTTTCAGACAAAAAAAAGTATTCTTAAATTTGGGGATTATTTAGGGTAACTGTAGGAGTGGGAGCTGCATCTACCTGCAGGATCACACAGTTTCTTGGGCTGATGGAAACAAAGTTTAAAATAAACAAAAAAACAACCAAACAAACAACAAAAAATCCCCAACATAATAGAAAAGGCCTTTTTTTAATATTTTTTATTCTCTTTTCCATGATGAGCTGCTCAAAAGCCAGGGGTACAAATGGGAAGTTTATCCAACCAGAAAACTTGACACAGAATAAGTTGGTGCCATCTGGCTTTGTTCAGCTAATACACATTACATTGTTTTATATAGCTCTGGTGGACCATTGTTCATGAAAGATGTTCTTTAATAATATGTGTTGGTACATCACTTAATACACAGAAGTGGTGATTCATCACAATGCAAATCAGTCAGGAAGAAGTTTAATAACAGCATAGAGGAAAGTGATTATAAGCTCCTATGAATCACAGCACTGGATATCTTACATGTGATATTTTTTACAATAATCAGTTTGACTGCACTTTGCACTGGGCAAGCTGATTTCCCATAGGCTGTGTTTCAAGGCAATAACCAATATAACCTGCACAAAAAGAAAACAGATATGAAGGTCATTTCAAGCAGAGTAGGGAGAAGTTGCAAAAATCTGCCAGCTGAGCAAGCCGGCTTCTCCTTATAATTCATAAAATTAAGCTCCCTCAGCTGATGAGGATAGCTTACTTAAACTTTAAAATTTTCCTATAGTGAGGGATGAACAAATACCTTTACACATGAAAACCTATTTTCACACTTTCTCCATTCAAAAAAGTTCTTGCTACAATAAAAACACTGAAAATAAGTATAGACAGGATTTGAAAGTGTCCTTCCTCCACTCATTTTTCAGTCGCAGATTTACTTGAAATAGCCATTTCATGGCTATTCTTAAAGGAAAGCACAACATGGGAGTGCCGAAAAAGTCTAGCTAAATATCTTAAAAGCTATCTTTTCTACCAATTTCTAATGATCACCACAACTGTGGTGCAGACAAAAGACATAAATAATTATGGACCTCTCATATTATAATTAACAAGAATGTTATTCGTGCTCCTCTTTAATAAGAACAGGACCAGACGCATTATTTGAGGCAACAATCTATTTGCAACACCCAGATCTATACAACAGGAATCAGCAGATGCCTCTGGTCTCCACAGAGTGTCACACCTTAAAAATTAGATTCTTATTTCAGCTATATAACTGTAAAGGTGGTCAAGCAATGCCATCGATTTCACAAAACTTTCCTCAGAATAATCCTGGTCCCCACTCTGCAGTGTAGTCTGGCATCAAACTTACATTTACGAGAGCCTTTTTGTTCACTCTATTTGAAATATCTGATAAACAGTCTTGTATATCTGATTTCTGAAATCCAGAGATCTTTCAGAGGGGCACCAGACAGCATCTAGAAATAATATTAGCTCTGAGGCTTGCAATCAAGAGCTGCTCATGAACATAACACCCGAGTAGTGATAAAATATGACAGCAGGGAAGAAGGATTTCAAATGGTTTCACACTTCCCATCTTTACTATTATCCTTTGGAAAGAAGACTACAACAGTTTTTTCCGCAGAGAATGTTTAAAGCGCTCAGTCAGGAAAATCAGATGGACAAGCAGACTTTCACTCCAGGGAGCTGTAACAATGAATTACTTCTGAAATCTTTTGACAGATAGAAAAATGTAGGCTTGTGCTGTGTTTTAGACCACTGAGTCCTCTACACAGTTCATTTCAGCGGTGAAGGGTGTGAAGTGTTTGACCCTTGCTGTTTGTAAATCCAAACTATGCAGCAATGGCAATAGTCACCACCCACTGATCATCCAAGTTAATTGTCCCTTTTCCACAATGACACCATTTGCAATAACTCAGCCTTCAAAGGACGTATCCAGGACTTTAACAAATGCACTACCCTCAAGGCTGACTGTCTTTGATCTAGTCTAGTCAATACAGAGGTCAGATTTTGTGTGTGAGTTTTGTGAGGGCCATTTATTCAGTACACTTGAAAACAGGAAAAGGAAAAAAAAGGAAAGGAAAAAAGGAAAAGGAGAAGGAGAAGGAGAAGGAAAAGGAAAAGGAGAAGGAGAAGGAGAAGGAAAAGGAAAAGGAGAAGGAGAAGGAGAAGGAGAAGGAGAAGGAGAAGGAGAAGGAGAAGGAGAAGGAGAAGGAGAAGGAGAAGGAGAAGGAGAAGGAGAAGGAGAAGGAGAAGGAGAAGGAGAAGGAGAAGGAGAAGGAGAAGGAGAAGGAGAAGGAGAAGGAGAAGGAGAAGGAGAAGGAGAAGGAGAAGGAGAAGGAGAAGGAGAAGGAGAAGGAGAAGGAGAAGGAAAAGGAAAAGGAAAAGGAAAAGGAAAAGGAAAAGGAAGGAAAAAGGAAAAAAAAAACTTTCTTCTGATTGTTTCATAACTCTCAGAATAAAATATCAAATTCTACAAATGCTGCTTCTGATCTATGACCTAAAAGAAATGTCAACAATTATGATATTTAAAAATAAATTATATTAAAAGCCTTAGTCATTCACTCTCCTGGACATTCTAAAATAAATGTACATTGCGCTCTGTGTTCCTGTTTACACCACAAAGGGTTTTGGTCTTCCTGACAATCAGGACTGAGTTTTCATTTGCTTAGACTGTTTGGAAATGGATGGTTTGTACTTCATGCAAACTGCAGGGGAAAAAAGTTACACCTCAAGAAAGTAAGTTTAAAATACTTAATTTCAGCCATAGAAGCACAAGGCTGTCCAAGCTTGCAAAGGAATAGCAAGTTACGTTACAGCTTGCTTACTCCCTTGGACTTTAGGGCACATTTATTCATTTCCCTCACAGTTTTTGCCTACAATGCAACAAAAATGCATACAGTATGTCAGGAGTACTTCATTCAACAGTTCTCTGCATTGGACTGACAGTCCTGGCCCCCTAAGGTGACTTCTGCTCAGCATGACAGGGCCCTGCCCACATCCTACATCTTATATGTGTAGGACTGATCAAGCAGCAGTCACAAATAAGGAAGAATAGTCTGCAGTAGGAAGAGAATGGAAGAGTGCACAGAAGCGTAGGGTCATCCCATTTTCTGGTCAGATACAATGTCATTAATTTGACTTTTAATGGACATATCTCAATAAAAGTAGAAATGCTGGTACATACTACATTTCTAACCTTTTCTATGAAATGTGTTTCTGTTTTCATCACCTTTAAAACCACTGATAAAGTTTAGCACAAAAGGTTTGGGGTGGTGGAACAGAAGGCACTATGATGAATTCCTTCCTTTCTACCTAGCTACTCAAAATATTTGAGTTCTTCCTGAACAATCATGACATGTGAGAACACACAAACTAAAATACTAGAAGTCTTTACTCAGGTAGTTTAACAGGAGTCAGCATCATTATTGTCCTTAAGGTTATATGACTTAAAGGTACATTCCTAACCTACAACTGTAGTGAAAGACATTGGAAAACTGAGAAATCTATAACTGTAAAAGCTGGCGCTCTGGCAAAACGTGGGTTTTATGCATGGCACTAAAATAGTACTTTTTTAACTTTCCAAAGGATAAGTTATATTTTATTTCTTTCTCTGTAGTTACATATGCATCTGCTTGAAACACATTTTCCATGTCTCCTGAAAAAAGACATTCTATAGAGTGAGTGATTTAAATTTGATCATGCAACTAGACCCAAAGAGACTTGCAAGTTTTCCTGATTACAAGTCCTTTCATAATTTTTTTTTACCAACACAGTAGTTTGAAATAAAAAAGTTCTTTGCGTTTTATGGATTTCTAAAAAAAAAAAAAATTGGATGTCAGACAGACACTTCAGCAAAGACAAGCAATATGCGACAATTACTGAGCTAATACATTACAGTTTTACTTTGCTAATTAAAACTAGAATAATGCAATAATTAAATTAAGGTCTCAATTAAAATTGAATCAATATACCAATACATTGAATGATTAAATCACCAAATTAATACAGCAAGTAATCAGATCAAATTAACAGATTGACAGCACAATAAATTATTATGCATTGGTCTTTTCTGTGAAGATTTTAAGGAGAACATACCTCATCAGTGAAAATCAGATTGCTTTTTTCCCCCAGAAGCTGAAAAAATATTGGAGAGGGTGATTTACAGGAGTTTTTGCCAAGAAAATGTGCTCAACTTCTTGGCTGAGGTAAGAGCTATCAGAACAACAATCAACAAAAACACTCTCTTATAAGATATCTAATGACCAAACGGAAACATTTTTTCCATACTTGCATTGTTAAGGGCAATTACCTCACTGGTTTCAGCATTTTAAAAATATCCTGGGTTTTTTAATGTCAAAGAATTGGAGAACCAATATGAGCTCATAAGTCATTCTAATGTCTGTTGACAAAACATGAGCTGCTTTTACATTTATCAGAATTCTACTCATAATTAAGCAATTGTCCCAGCTGTACTCAAATTTAAGCTTAAATTCTTCATATGATTAAGCATCTTAGTTCTTCAAATGTTGTCTCTTTTGTTAATTCCAGGCAAATATTCCCAGGAGTCCCAGTTTGTGGTAAAAAAAAAGTTATTTAGTTTTCTAATTCAGAGACATTGTTTATTTCAAAGCACTTCCTTTTTAAGTAGTTATTTTCCTCAGTTAAATCATGAGATGAGAAACCCTGCTGCTCTCGCTGCCTGAAGGTCAAAGGGTTGTGTGGGAGAGAATTTACCATGGAAGAAACAATCCAGCTTTACCTGGGTGACAGCAATTATGCAGAACGACAAAAGGAGAAGTTAAGTTACAAGATGAGAACTCTAATACATTCTCCCCAGGGTCTGCCACTCACTCAGCCATGAGAAAAACAATGCCAGCCTTCATTTTAGCAGTTACGTCTCTATAATGCTAAGATAGTAAAGCCTATCATACACACAGCATACTTTGTTGTTTTACTTCCCAGGTGTCTGCTCTTAGGTTGTCATTCCTTGGAAGAAAACAAAGAACAGAAGTAGCCCAATCAATTTTTAATTTAAGAGTCCACATGAATAGATAGTGAAGTCATAACTTTCTCCAAAAGGCCAAACCTGGGCACGCCTTTAACCTGCAGTGAAAGAGAAATGTGGGAAAACGTATGGAACCACATTCACAGTATATTAATATCCAAATCAAGAAATAGAAATGTCACTGGGGGGAGGACTGTGGAGGGCATGGACTCTTCAACCCTCACAACAGGAGAGGTGCAGCAGGGGGGACAACACGTTGTCTTGATTTGGGTTGGCGCTTCAGGAGGAAATACTTGGAAGAGGTACTTACCCACACACATTCCCCACAGTCATTTCCAGTAAGTCCTGAACGTAACTGAAAAGTCAACTACAAAGGAAAAATAAAGGCACCTTTACCTCTTGCGTCATGTGTATGAAAGATATCCAAAAGTGGAATTTATTTATTTTCTTAGGTAGTTATTTGAATTATTTTTTCTCACACTCAGGCATTTTTGATCATTTAAACTGTAGGTATTTTTTGCCATTTATCCCAAGTCACACACACCCCCCCCAAGTGTATTTTAAACACTCTAGAAATATTAATTAATATCACATGTAAGAATATTAACAATCATTGTCATTATTTCCAAGCTTGAAAAAATGAGACTCAGAAAGATCAAGATGTTGCCCACAAAATGTGCTGGTTCCATGAAAGAAACTTCAGTGGCCCATGAAAGCAACTGAAGTGTTCTGATGTGTAATCTTGTCTCTAAACAACAACAAAAGCCCAATCATTCTCTGAAGATCACTTTACACAATTACTCAGACAATTACTTTATCCCTTTATTAACAATTATTGACTGAAGCACAGACTAAAGACAATGGAAAAACTAAGAAAAAGAACTTCCAGACATTTATATGGCAGTTAAACACTGGTTTTCTTTTTAATGCAGTGATTAAAATAATTGTTTCCATCGTCAAATAAACAAGAATATGCAAATATGGATATAAATCACCTATTAAAGCATATATTTGGATGGTTTATCATGTATAGAAATATTCTATAAAATACAACTCTGTCAAAAGCATCTTCCATTAGTAAGTTATTAAATAATACTGCATAGTGGATAACATTAACACTTTGAATCAATTTAGATTACCTTTCTTTAACAGAAAGCTTTCTCTATACACATTAGTATGTATAGAAATATACACATTAGTATTTTAGTACCAGAAGAATTTCAAAGGGCTAATAGTCTGGAACTGAGCAATTTTATTCGTTTCACTGTTGTTTGGGGTTTTTTTTTAATTATTCTATGGGTAAATATTTATATTGATTATATGGGATACACTGCAAATCTATATTTTGTGCCAAATTTTTATATTTTTGGGGGGTTTTCTTCTGAAGAATACTATTGAAGTGCATGTTTGGCTTATTAATTGTGAAAATGGAAAGCATGTCTTTTTCTAAAGGACATTTGCTCTGTCTTGTTATAAGTGATAAGTCAAATGCAGCCCAGTGACATAAATGTGTGGCCTTATTTGAGGTGTGATCAAAAGACAATGAAGACTTCAGCTGGCTTCCTTCAAGTTCAGCAGGATGTTCTTGGAAAAGCACATGCTTCCTAAAATTATGCTGTATGAAAAAACCTCACCTATAATATCTTACGTCTTAGTTAAATTTCTATCATTCTGCTAAACTTTGCTCTCATTTTTGTAACATCATGCACATTTTACAAAGCTAAGAAATATTTTTATTTTATTATTCTTATTCTTCCTGACTCCACTACTTATTTGCAGCAAAAGGAATAGTGTATTTTATGTGGATTTACTTCTTTCGCTGTTCTCTTTTGCTCCTTAACTGGTTAAATATGGAGACTGAAAACTTTTCATGCTTTCATTCTCAACTAGAAGCTTTTCCTAATGACATTTGCACCTGTGTCATGAGCCATTAGAGAAATCCTGACCACAAACATCAATAATCTGAAAGGCAAGCAGAAAACACCTGAGGTAAAGACACATTCTTAGCTTCATTAGAAACTTATGTTTAGACCTTCCAGTGAATGCTTCAGAGGGAATGAAAAACGGTTTTCTCAATGTTTTGCAATACACATTGCATTTAAGAAACACATTTACACATGTGTTGTATGTATATATAAGTCAACATTTGAATTATGTTATATATAACATATATAAGATATATTAAAACTTACTAGTCACCAAATACCCTGGGGATTTACAGGACCTACGAGTAGCACTGTAGTATTATTCATCTCCTGACATCAAGTGGCATCCTCCAGTCCAAGTACGCTGATGGAGTAAGATACACTCAAGAGCACACGGTCCCTGCTAGAATATGGTCTTAGTAGCGACCAACACTGGAAATCAGTTAACTTGTCACTACCAAGTTAATTTGGTGTCTCCAAGAGTGGGATAAGTGAGCCAGGACTCAAATTGTGTCATTAAGATGTTTAAGTTACCTGTGAGGGTTTTAACCACATGCACAGTAGAAACATGCTTTCTGGAACCCATATGGTTCTGGTAAGCACAACAACACAATGAAGTTTTTGGGCTTTTTCTGTAACAGCTGCACTGCATTACTAATCTTTCTCCCACTTTACCCTCTGAGCAGTGTAAAACAATGGGTCATTTCTTCAGCAGATGTAAACTGATGTTTACCATTAATTTAATGAACACAGAGCAAAGCAGTGGAATCAAACAGACATACACCAAGGATCTGGTGTATGCCCTATTTTTGAAGTCACCTTACTACAGAAATGGTCTCCTCATTCCAATCTCAACAAAGAATTGTAGTATTTTCTCCAAAGTTATTCTGTTATGCTGAGCAAAATGGATAAATGATATAGCTCAGAAACAATCTCTCAAGATTTCCTATGTCTGAAAGAAAGCCTTTGTCCTTTGGAGAAAAAATATTTTTCAGCTGTTGCTTTCTCAAAGATCTAAGTTTATAGGAAAATTTATATTATCAACTGTAAGGATCCAGTATAGGATACCTATCCCTCTATTGTTCCCATACATTTAATAGAGCTTGAGAGAGATTTCTCCAGGGGGCAAATAATGTCTAAAAGGAACTGTTGTTCTGAATCATCCTCTGGAGGATGCACAAGAGCACAAATATTTTTGCTCCCTATGGTTTCCCCTTTTCCACCAATATTTGAAAACTAGGGGACATACTCTCTTAACTAAGACACCTTAGTTAGATGTCTAAAGAGCAAGGTAGCTGGAATATCCTGTATTGTTTCTACACATGGAAAGTTCCAAAATATTGTACATTACAGTTGGAGATTTAAAAAAATAGCATTTAGAAAAATAATTTCAGTCCATTTATATGGGTTTTTTCTTGTTGCACCTTTTAAGGATTTTTGTATGTGTAACTGAGTGAGAAAGAGGTTAGAAGTCAAAAGCCATGACTTGGAAAATGAGGGGGAGAATATTTTAACGTGTAGGTAATAGTGTAAATTGTTCTTGTTTTGTGATTTTTTTTTAAGATAGCATTCTCAACTACCCTTTTCCTTGAAGACACATTTATATAATTATTATGTTTGTAATAAAGATATGCACAGCAAGCACTTTCAGTGATATATTGAATAGGAGAAAATCATCTTTGCAAGGATATTTACTTTCCCTGAAACAGCTAAGACTGTGTAAATATTTAACTATAATTATGCTAAAGCACTATTCTTTTATGCCACAGTCACTCACAAAATACAATCCTATAAATGCCTTTCTGGAGATTTGTTACATGCTGGCTTTTGGTCTTCTGGGAACAAATCTCTCTCACTGCTATTGATCTGTTCTTTAAATTATTCTCCCATGAGGCTTTCAGCTAAGAGCATCTTTTCCTTGAATCTCTTTGTATTTTTAATTGGCTTATGTTTGATTAAACAAAATCACACCAGTGCCTTAGGCTGCAGCCGTTGACTCATTGCATTCAAAACCAGACACACTGTACTCTAGCAGCCTTCACTTCTGTCCTCTACTGGACTCATCTCTTTGGGGATGAAATCTGTCACAAGGAAAAAAAAGGCATACAAAATTGCCTTTGGACTGGGTTGCTAGGGACATAGCTGGGATTTGCATAATGCTGTTAGAGTCCTAAAGATGAAAGGACGGGTAGATTATGCCATTTGTCTGCAAGTTCTGGCTAGCAGGTGGTGAGGAGACACTGCCTCAGGAGGAGCGCTAGAGAGACGGTGCCTCGGGCAGGCCTCAGACCTTCCTTCCCACATGGTTCCCCGAGTGTGGGGAGAGGCTCTACGCAGTCTGCACTTGTCTCTTCCATGGCACTGAGGGCTCTCTGCACTTCACCCGTCCCGCTCCCCTAGGTGAAGTGAGGCTGTCAGCACTGCAGCCTCGTTCATCAGCGGATACTGAGTGGTTCCCAAGCTCCCCTCACTGAAGGGAGCCCAGGAACCATTATTGTGTGCTGCCCTCGCACCACTGTACAAAGAGGAAAAGGTTCTTATTTCCCCTCTACCCCTCCTTGGCTGAGCAAAGAGGATTTAGAGTCAGAACCCAAAATAAGATAGACGGTATGGCTGGAGAACGCAAGAGAAAAGCATTTCTTGTCATTCAATTTTATTCTTATGCACTTTGATCCCAGATTATTTTTTAATAGAGTGAACTAAGGCATATTCAAGGATTTTTTACTTTATCCTGTTCTTTTAACTATTTCCAGTCAATTACCAGCTGCTAAAGCACTTTTATTCTTCTGTGGCATAAATACAAGAGGGAGGAAATAAAGCCCTCCTCATATTCTATTATGTTTCAGTTTAATTCAGTATGAAGCCAAGTCTCTACAGGTCATATGGCCATGTTAACCATACAGTCAGGCTTGGGCTGTAAAACCCACCTCTGTGCAATACAACCTCACACAGCATTGCCTTCACATCACACTGTCTCTGGAAAGAACTAGTCCCTCAAACACCTTGCCTCTGAGTGTAAGCCTCTAGCACAGATGGTCTTCCTCTGGCCTTATGATCCTATCCCCTCCATGCAGTGTGGATACTTCACAGTGGGGTAGGTATTGTAGGAGGGACACCTACATGTCCCCTTATCAAGCCTTATATGATCCCTTGAGTGCCCACTCACTTAGTAACTTACAAGCAGATGGGCATACAACTAGAGACTAATATTTTTCAAGAAAAATAAAAAGGCACCTGGCATACACTTCTAGAAGGCACACACTTCTTGCACTGTAGGCAAGGACTGAAATACGATGCTGATGGTCTATGTTACCTGAACCAATAATGTTTGTGGCAAGGTTCCAGATCCTGCCTGGTACCAACCTCTTGGTTAGCTCCATTTAGCCCAAAGTTAAGAATGCCCAAACTATCCACTCTTATATGAACTTACCACTAATGTTTGGTATTGAACTATTCATCTCGAATAGTTAAGTTTATGCAAAGGAATGAGAGAGATTGAGCTGCTAGATTAGGGGAAGAGACATTACTGGGCTGCATGAGCACTACACTGTAATTTCCCACCTTGGGATTTTTACAGTCAGCATCACAATGTCATCAGCCATTAAATGAGTAGTGACTAAGGCGAATGTGAAACACTTACTCACTGAAGCCCATAGTAGTAGAAATGAACAGCACTCAGTTAAACTAACAGATTGACTTATAATAGATAAAGGAAAGTACTTCCTTGTGCAGCCAGTGGTGAATTTGTAGAAGTTCCTTCCACTGCAGGTTGGGAAAGGAGTTCAAACCAGATCAACAACAAAGAGAGAGACACCAAATCAAACAACAGAAGCTATCCTCTACAACCCTTAACCCACCAGCTATGGGTGCTGGGGCAGGAAGGGAAGAGTGCAGTGCAGAGAGTAGCCAGGCTTGCATGCTCTCTGCAAATAGAGTTGCCTGCTGCCATGTCTGGAGACAGAGCACTGAGCTACGCAGATTGCTGCTCTAACCCAGTAAGGCATTTCTTCTGTTCTCATTTCCTTAGGTTATGCCTGCAAGCAGCAATCTTGCCTAAAATGTCCAAATAGGGCCTACTGGAGTTACACGCTACACAAGTGTGAAACTCAGAATGGCCCTGTAAACCAAGGAGTTTACAGCCTAAATCCTGAAATGTTGCCATAACGCAAACCATTCAGAGGAAATACTAAAACTTTGGAATGTTTGCAGGTCAGTGAGGTTTGCAGGCATGCAGGGATGACAAAAGTACTTTTCACAAATCACACAAATCACAAATGGTGGTGCAAATTCACCATCAAAAGTGAAATTAAGTGGAGCAGGCTGACAGGTGTTTAAGTATAAGAAAAAAAATTGAATTGCTTTGGTAAGGTGTTTTGCAAGCTATGAGATTTTAATTAAATCACACAAATCAACAGTATCTTTAGAGAATTGCATTCAAAGATACTTGTTTTTTACGAGCTCAGGTGACATGAAGAATTAATAATTTTACATTTCCCATTTACTCATTCCAGATTCAAAGCAAGATAAACAGAAGATCACTAATACTTTTCAATTAACAATACAATGCAGTATAAAACAAATTTTATTTCAGAGCCCTAGACATAAAAATGTCTAACACAAAACCCTGCTCATTATTATCTTGGTCTCAGAATCTTTTGTTATCCTTCTTCATATGTCATACTCTAAATAAAATAATTCCAAGCTTTTTTGCTGGAATCTGTTTTCCCAATGGTAGTTGTACTGGCTCCCAAGATGAAAAATCACATATGATATTTGAAAGAAGCAGGCAGGAGGAGACTATTCTATAGTTTAATTTACAAAGGAAGTGGCAAATATGACTAATTCAATGTAAAGTCTGAATTCAAGTAAACTTTTGAAACTTACAATGTCAAGTCACTCTATTTCATTACACTGTTTCCAGGATTCCTCGGTTGCAAACTCTCTGTAAGATCAGTTACTAATTAAAGTGTGATTTCTTCCTTTAAGGAAAAGTAATAAGCTTGGTGATACAAAGGTTAAAAAAAATGACTGCTGGAAAAGATTATGAAAAATATTTAGTGGTGTCATCTTAAAAAGTATACAGATGGCACTGAAAATACCTATAGCTCTGAAAGGATTGGACTACTACTATGGCTTCAGTCATATTTTTTCTTATTTATTCACTAACAAAATGGTTTCTAATGCACCTATAAACAAAAAAAAATCCAGTTCCTAATGATACCTTTTACATACACTAATATAAATTATATGTACAGAGAAAAAGCATTTTACAGAAGTGTGGGCTCTGGAAGTGTTTTAGTCAGGCTTAAAAAGAAGTGCTGCTTACCACTTGATGACTGTTGAGCTGGATGCAGACACTTACAGTGACAAGCGGCTGCCCAGGGATATGGCTGCCTCCCAGCCAAGTGACACAGAGGACATACCACAAGAAAAAGCAGTAATGCAAGGGAAAGAAAAAGGAAGCCCTCTGGTAAATCTGTCACTGACCTTTGTCATGTCCTATGCATGTTACTCTCCTCTATCCAATTTTATTTCCTTCTCTGGTTTCCATTCTTATCTATACTGATGTTTACCCTTAGAATTTCACTCTATCAGATCAATGGGAGTTGATGTAAGAGGGCATATCAATGTGGTGAAACTGTGCCTTAGCATTTTTGGTGGCCCTAAAAAGCAAACGGCCGACATCATAGGTCACATTGGAAGTTCAGTGGGCTAACCAACTCAGCTGAGATGTGGTATAAGCAAAGGAGTTAAAGCTTTGAACTAACTTCTTCACGACTATGTGCTTATATTCGGCATTATCTTAAACAACTGACTGAATCAAGACCAGGGTATTTTTAATAAACTGAGCCCCAGAGACCACAAAATCTGTCTGAAACAAAGGCAAAGGATTAAGATGTTAAGCTAAGGGATCAGACCAGCAAATTACTATCACACACTTTATTGTTAGTTCAGTGTCATCCAATGCAGAGCATGTTTTGCAACTTCTACTCCACTTTCTTTTTATGCCACTTTTTGCGCTTGCTCCTTTACTAGCTTATGCATCCAACTTGCATATACCAAGTGGATTTTTGGTGTAATACTTGGCTGCTAAAAGTGCATGCATGCCAGAAGATGATTAAAAGAACAACAGCAAACTAATTGCTGGAGGATGTTTGCAGCAAAGGATTCCTGGTCAAGAAGGTTTCCGCATACCCAGCCTGCATTAAGAATTTTTTTTTTTTTTCACATCTAACATAATTTAACTTCAACATGGGTAGTAGCTAAAATTGGACTAATTCCAAATCTAGAGAAAAATTTTTCTCTCCCTAGCATCTAATGTTTTCATCTTTTCTGTTCATGGGTGATATTTTTAAATAAATACCACCAAAGTAATATAAACAAAAACTGCCATTTTAACCAGAATTACATTAAAAAATGAACTGGTACAAAATAGGAACAGAAGCTATACAGAATCCTTATGGAAAATTTAGATGTCATAAGCATTGTGAACATTTAGACTAAAGATACAATCACTTCTGGAGGAAAGGAAAAAAAATATTCCCCATTGAAGCCAATGCCGATGAAATCACTATTTCTTGTTTCATACCACTGTTCAGTTGTAAGTGCATTCAATATTTTTCCTCCCAATCAAATATTTTTCTTCCCTGGATCAATGTTTTTATTTTTCTTGAGAGGTGTAAGAAAGTTAAGTAGCAACAACCCACAGTACCAAAGTGTTATGGCTACAAATATCATAAACATTTAGAAAAACAACCTCATATATTCTGTTCTTGTGAAAATTATTACCTTGTGAACCAAGGCATCTGCGGAGACCAAGGAATCTGAGATAAACCCAATCAGAGTAAAAAAAATAATAATAATAAAAAGTAAAATCAGTTGTTAGGGTTGAGTACTTTCCATTCAACATGTATAACAATTAAGTCTTTCAGCTCAAATGAAATTATAGTCAATGGTCATCACCTAGTTTATATTTTCCTAACTCTTGCTTTGAAGTGGTTTCAATTACATACTCTTAATAAAAGCAAGTTTTAAGTGCCTTCTTGTTATGTCTGCTGTAAAAGAAAAGCAGATGGAAACTGAATGTTTAAAGATAACTGAGTAGGAATATTTGTGTAGATAATTATTTTTTTCTTAATGGTTAATTAAACCTATTGAAAGTGCTAAGGAAGTCAAACATCATTCTTAGGTTAATATCCGTATCTCTTTGTTACTTAGAGTTTCTAGAGGTCTGATAATTGGATTCAGTCACTAAGAGCAGAATTCACCTATGGTGTCGAAGGATCCTGCACACTCAAATCTTGCAGAGGGTTTACACAAGGAGGCAGCATCACAGAAATGACCTGTGCCTTCTCTGCATGTTAGTTAAAGGAGCTCCTCTCTGGTCCACTGGAGATTGCATGGGGATCTGAGGATGCAGCGGCATCCTGTATTCTGGAGGATGCTCTGCGACTGTCATAAGGGAACAAACATGTTGGGCAGCACAGCTGTCCTGCACTATGTGGGTCATGGGTCCTCAGTTACAGATCAGCTGTGGCCACATGGAGCATAGACACAGAACAATGCAGTGCCTGAGGGAGGAGGTGGGAAAGATTGGGGGGGGGGCATTGTGGAAGGAGACAGTATGCCGAGGGCAGAAGATTTCAGGGTGAACTATAAAGTAGAGAGCAATGATAGGCAGTTTGCAGCTTAAGAGTTCATTCAGGAGGAGAAGTAAAAATCTTTAGACAAGCTTAGATAAGAGAATTATGTTTAAGCTGAGGAAGTGAGTTTATTCCAGATGTGTTTGACAGCATGAGAACAGAAGTGGAAGTAGTGCTTTTGGTAAGGAGCCAGTACTAGGGATTAGTCAGGTGGAGAGCACTGAGAGGGGAGTGAGGAGCTGAGAGCACAAGGGTGGGAAGAATTGAAAATACAGGCTCTGGCATCAAGCAAAGGGAATGAAAACAAAGAGGGAAGGAAAGGAATTAGAGAAGCAGAGAAATCAAAGGGAGGTTTAAAAGCAAAGCCAGCTTCGGTAGAGATCACAAGGAAAGAATAAAACTGAGAAGGAAGGGAGAATAAGAGCTACTGAGGGAGGGATGCTGGTGGTTATGGGGAGGAAATAAAGGGACTGGAGATAATTTGGGGCTAGATTCAAACGAGTGAAGATGAATCTCTCAGACTTTCCCACGTTATGCCCTGCAGAAAGGGTTTTACAATCACTGTTGGTCTGTGCATATATGCAGTCGGTTCTGTCAGTCTATCTGATTTTGGATTCTTTTTTCCTTCCCTTTTCTCTCTCAAACCTACCGTCTAAGGCCTTTATTTTTATAACAGTGTCATTCTCTTATGTACAGTCTTCCTTGTTCCTACTTTTTAGCATATGGTCAATACACTGCATTGTTTGCATTTTTGCTGCCAGCCTACTTCTACACAGGCATCCCTGAGAGGGATTTAGAGGAGCAGCAAGCTCTCTGCCACAGAAAAGCTCTGTGATCAGAATTATTTCTTAAGGCAGAGGTGGCTGATCTGGGCAATGAAATACATACACAGTTCATAAAAGAAGAGGCAGTATGTCATCTGAATACCTTTTTAAAAAGGCTGTTTAATATAGGCAACTCATGTACCTACACCCACATCCGTCTTCGAACAGATTACAGGACTGTATTCTAAATATGTGTCCATCAGCTTGTTTGTATGCACACACAATATATAGGCTATAAACATATGTTAAGTATATTACACTTCAAGCATGTCTAAACTAGAGGCAGCAATTGTTTTTCCACAGAGAAGTAAACTCTCTGGGCTGAGAGTGAACACTTTTACTCAGCAGAAGAATGACAGCAATATTGAAATGAGATTCTGGTGTCACAAGAAGGGATAATGCACCCTCACCTTGGTATCTGGACACCTTGATGTCTGCACAGAAACATTAAAAACATGGGAGATTGAATCCCAGGAAAGGTGTAAGTCTCAGCGCTCATTGGTTTAGACAGCTGTTGACATCAAAAATAAAATAGCTTGTGAGCCCTCTGGTGGTATTTATTTTTTTATTTCTAGGATGTTAGCAGGATCCTGCCATAGCAACAACATGTAAATGTACTTGGATATATATGCAGTGGTATGTAAGTATTGCTGTGCATATTTACATACACATACATATATATGCATACATATACACATAAATACATATACACACATAAATATAAATATAAATGCTTAATTAATAGCAGAGTACCTTGGTACATTGTGAGAGTCACTGCCAGAGCAAGGGAAAGAAATCACCTGCCATCATGATCTGAGTATTTATGTGTAAGTGTCCCACTCACACATGACAGTACTAGCACTATCCATCTGAAAGAGGGAATATGATCATACACTAACAACACTATTGTAAGAAATTTAGAAAGATCTTTGCCTTTCCACATCACAAGCTCTATCTATAATACAGTGCCACCTGTCAAAAGCAAAAGAAGTCACTATTATGATCCCAAGGAACAAAGTGTAAAACTAATTCCCTATCAGGTTCCAACTGGATTTGACAAATATAAATCCTTAGAAATAACACAAATTAGAAATATTTTAGAATTGCTCTAGATCACAGCAAGTACCTGCTTAACTTAGTAATAATAACAGCTTTCCAGTTAGGAGCAAAAGACAGTTTCCATTTTTTTTATAATTGCAAAACTGAAATGTATCAAAAAATCATTTCCTATATTGAAGAATTTCATATTATCACCATGCTACAACATCCAGATGTTGTAACCTTAAGAATAAGAAACAAAGAAGAACGTAATAGAATGGTATGTTGTGCTGAAATTGGTCTCCAGCAAATGTTAGTTAAGTTAGTAAAACTCCACGCTTACTAGAGTAATTCATTATTAGATTGTCATTATCATCCCTTTACCTAACTTGTGGGGTAAAATTTACATTTTAGGTGTTACTCTTTGACAAGGAGAATAACCAAGTTTCATTTTCAGAATATTCTTTGTTGTTACAAGTGTTTGGGGATTCCTGGTTTAAATTTAAATGTTGAATTGTAATATTTCAACAATTATTATTGACAGTAGATATAGAAACTCTGCCATTAGGGAATTTTCATAATTGCTCTCTTTTGGTTGTATTTAAGTATCATTTCTCTTTAGGAGGATCTTTAAGTGGTAAGAGTTTTCAAATTCTTTCATATTTTCACCTCATTAAAAAAAACCCAACATATTCATCAAAAAACAGGTGACCAAAGAGTGTAACTAAGTTGTTACATACACGTAGGGTTTGGAGGGATTCTCATTGCCGTTGTCTTTCATTTATGGCTTTCATTTGTAGGATCTGGAGTAAAGTGTCATGCTTAAAAATTGACAAATTTGCTTGACTCTAATCAACCACTTCCTACTGTCCAGTGCAGGTGTTCCATTTTCTGGCACGGAGAAGGTTTGAAATGTCAGCACTGTGCATTTCATTCAATGCTCCACTATGTTTCATGTCAGCTGGGAGTCAGGAGTGGTGAGTAGTTACACCTCCCCAAAGAGCTCTAGGAAAAAGCAACATCTCATGAGGATGCCCGTGAACTTCTGCAGTGCATTGCGCTGTGGTGCAGCTGTGCTTTTTCTGTTTCTTTGGATGGGAAGAAAATAAATGTATTCTTGGAATCACAGTGCCTTTGGAGCTCCCGTTCTGCTCCAGGAGGGAATATTTTGTATCAGACCATCACTACAAGCAGCCCCCTATTCCCACCCATGCTCTACACTGTTGAAGGTGTGCCATTGCTCCTGAACACAGTGGGTTGCAATTGCAAAATTAATCCAAAGAAGTTTTACGATTGGAATATGGGATACTGAAATCAATATTTCTGGATGCCATTTTTAGCCTTTTCAACATGCTGATCAGCGTCTTGGAGAAATCATTAGTCACTGATTTAAAGGTTTCAGTGGATTTTGCTTCACTGTCTTTACTCTCTGTGCATTAAACAATGTATCTACACAACAAGTTTAATAATACCTGGATTACCTCCCAAAAAGGCTGTGAAATTTAGATCACTTTTCTTTCAGAGCACCAAGCCCTTTGTTAGTCAGGTATTAACCAGAAAGGTAAAATGTGACTGTGATCATGACAACTTACATAGGACACATCTATGTTGAGCAATAAAGTTAGAAGAATCCTAGAACAGTAGTGATAGACATGACCTTTGAATTTGAATTTTTGACAGATGATTTCACTGAGCTCATGTCTCCACCACTCTTTGTGCAAGGATAATTCTGCCTGTTTCAGTTTTTAAAAAAAACACACTTATCTTCTCAGCCCTACCTCATACCACCTAAATGTTTGTTCAATGTATTTAAAAATATGTTAAAACTTAAGAATGATACTGAAAGCATTGAGCAAATTTCATTGAAATACTATCCAAATAACCAGTGTACTGTATGTGACTTGTTCACAAATGATTTAGAGTTATTTTTGAATACCATTTGTGAAATAAATAGACATGAGCTTAATTTAGTAAAGTAGTCATTTGTCTTCCACAACTCCAAATTGGAGATCAAAATACAATAAAATTTAAAATGGTTATTAAATCCAGATGGATCTTCAAATGAAAGCAAGACCTATGGTAATGACAGTCTTTAAAGGGTACTGTCAACTTGAAAAACACACTGGAACTGAAAAAGTTTTATCTCCTTTTGTTGCAAGTAACCATTATATTAACTTTAAAAATACAAAAAAAAAAGAGTTTTCTTAATTTTCCAATCATTTTCTTTTCTGAAAATATCTTAGTAGTCATTTTTACTGTTTCTTCTCTACAATAACTTAATATAATTTTATTTTATTTTATTTTCCTAATTTCAAATTCTACCTACTGAGATCCAGTGGGACTTACATAAACACTTTAATATATGTACAGAGATGCCTAATGGGACTTAGGCCCATAATTATTTTGTTTAAAATAGAAAATGTCCTGTAGAAGTTCATAGTTCAAATTTTACCAAATAACATCATTTCTCCCTCTGTACTTACAGAGCTGAAGCAATATTCTTTGCAACAACCTTAAAAGATAGATATTGCAGGTATTAATTCCTTCTTGGGATATGCAAGATATTTTAATCCACCATTAAATTCTACCAAAAGTGCTCTCTAATAACTTGTTTTTAAGAGATAACGTTGTTAGGCTTATTTATTGTGATATTTGTAGTGAGCTGTGTGCTGCTGGAAGTGTCAGGAGCCTACACTTAACATTTTGCTTTCATATGACACCACATTTGTATCCATAACACAAAGTGACAGAAAGCAAATCAGGGACAGTGGCGTGACTGGAGATGGCACAATATAAACAGCTTTTGAAAATATAGTGTTTTATTAGTGTACATTGCATTCTCAGTGGAAATGTTCGTGTTTGGAATGGGTCGGTATAAAGTCATCATGATATCCAGAGGTAAGTCCTCCATAGCAAAGGGTTTAGCACTACTGAAGATCAGGTCACCTCCACACACAAAGAAACCATCAAAACCTTCCCTTTGATATTTTAACATAGAACCCTCTAGGTTTCTCCTGAGTTACAACACTGGGTGTTTTGTTGTTTTGGGAACTGTAGAGGTGCACGAGATTATCACAAACAGATGGCAACCAGTCAGCCACATCACATCAGTCCTTCCTGTTCATTTGTTGGGATAGTACTCCAGTAAAGAAGTCACAACTGGCACTTGCTAGGAAATTATATATATTATCCTGAAATGAAATTTCAGAAGCCAAAAAAGAGAGAGTCATAAAGATCAGGCAGATTGAACTTTCCCCCTGCCGTGTCACTCATCAAAATTCCTTCTTTCTTTGTGTATGTATTTCTATTGCTAGCAGTAGAGGAACAGATTAGTTACCCAGAACATCCATTTTGGTTCCTACCTTGTCTAGCTGAGGAAGTGTTTGAGCCACATGTGGTAGACCACATCCTTTCTCTTATGTTAGCAGGATGACGAAGGAGCACATCTGGATTCAAAATTTCATTTTCACCCTCAACATTTTTGTATTAACACACTGTCATACTTAATATAAATTGGAAAACACTTAGTCCCATAGCACTTGATTTTCTGGAAGAAGACAAAGCATGACATTGTGGAGTCCATAAACAGCAGGGGGTATAATTCATAGTAAAGCTATATAATATGTTCCATATACATTGCAGCTGTTGATAGATTTTATTACATTTCAGTTAAGAGCCTTATTACATTTGCAGGCAAGATTTATTATATTTGGTTGTATTACTTCTAAAGTTCAGGATATTTTCACATTTGTAGCTGGCTTATTTCATCTATGATCACTGAGTTTACATCATAACCTTGTTATAACTGTAGGTTATGAATAATGTCACCTGTTGTTATGACGCTTGCAGTCAGTTTTCATTACAACTGTTCCTAATACTTCACAATATTTTGCAGGTGCTGGATATTACATTGCGGTTTTTAAAGACATATTTTGAAGTCAACGGAACATAACAGAGTAATGTCTGAAGTAAAGGCTCCTGCAACACAGAAATGAGGAAGCTGGTCAGCAGCATGAAAAGAGAGGTGGGAGATTCCTGCTTACTCACATGCAGATTACTTAGCTACATACTTATAAACTGGACAGTACTTTTAATTTCAGAGATTTCAGGTATAATCATATTCTTAACATAAAGATTAGTATCTTATTCTAAAAATACGAACCACTTTCTATTAATCTTTCTTTGTTCCTAGAAGTCAAAAGTTCACCCACACCTCAGTGTCCCATGGCCTTGGTGTGGTGAAGATGTGCTGGGGTTTTTTGAACATCACATGAACATGGCTGATGTTGTAGCTGTTTTTTACACCCATCTTTACTTATCATGTCCCACCATTTTTGCCCAATAGCACGTAATGCCTTCCAGTGCTAAACAAACACTGTGTTATTCTCAAGTCCTTTCTTTCATCCTGTGTCACAGCTCTCTCCACGCTTTTAAATCCACAAATTTTAATGGAAATAAACCACTTCATAAACAAAAGTTACAAATTCACTTATCATGACCAATGAAAAACATTGAACTAACTGCCCTAAACCTAACTTCTCATTAATCTGATTAGTTAAAATGCATTTACTTTATTGCAGTATAAAATAAAGATTCAGAGGATCCAAGCCCCTTTCTTCTGGCTACTCATTTATATGCTAAGACAGCTTCGCTACCCTTTATAATTTCATCTAGGATAAGATGGAAACATGCTTGCCACAAAAAGAGGAAATAAAAGGTCACGTTGATTTCATGAAAAATCTTCAGTGGTTTAACAGGATAGTAATTGTATAGTTTCAAAAAACATTAAATCAAACTAATGAAATCACTGAGTTTCAATTGCAGAAAAGACAACCATCAGTTGTTTAACTGTCTTTTAGGAACCACATTAAACTGGGTCTAAGAGATACTGTTGTGCATTCACATATTGTAAATTGTTACTGTCTTGTGTGTGTAGACATCTCCTACAAGTCAGTACAGACATACAAAGTCTAATACATGAAACAGCTCCATTCCTTTGTAAATTCCTCCTTTCATTTTCCATGCTGAATCAGGTGTATCCTCAGTATAGGAGCTTTTTTCTCCCTGATCACTGGGGCCGAATCTGTTCACCAGAAAGTATTCTTATAGATTCCTGTGAAAACTGCTTTTAAGAACTCCTCCTGCATGAGTTTAAGTCCTGTCTTATGCGGTATAGAAAAGCAGACGAGGCACTGTGTTGTGCCAGATTAGTGAAACTGTACAGTTCAGACAACGTTTTAATTCTATTCAGAAGATTGTACAATTACGATCATCTTTCTGTACTCTTAGTTCCATGTATAGCCCTTGGCCTAAAGTGTTTGAGAACAACATTTGCATGACATCATCATGGGTTTCAATCATGTGATTAGACTTCAACTGAGAAGAAAGGAATGAAACTAACTTTTTTTTAAGATAAATAGTTTGCTAATGTTCTTACCTCTTCAGTTATCTAAACATGGTTAAAAACCTAGCCCTGACTGTAATCTAGGTACACTTTCTTTGCAGAAGACTTCACTTGGAGGAAACCATATCAAAGAAATGGATGTCAGTGCTCACAAAGACAAAAGACATTCATAAAGAAAAGAGAGAATCAAAGGCGTAGAGAAGCTGTGATCAGGAAAGGGGATTTGGAATTCTGAAATGACACCGAGCCAAACGCTGTAGGGCACTGAGAAGCAAGGAAACTGAGGAAGGGAATTACATAGAGGTGTTTTATTGATTTATTTAGGTTCTGTTTATTTCCTGTGCTGTCTAAGGAAAAACATTGTGATTTTGGTGCTATTCTTGAAATGTGTTACATGCTTGATCTAGCACTTATCTTTTGAGATATTTACTAGAAGTTAAAATGTCCCTGTCCTGGCTTTAAACTGAGAGTCTGTACCCAGAAGTATGATGAAGAGGTCAGAAAAGAGAAACTACATCGGTCTGGGAAAGCTTAAAAACACTTGGGTCTAATGTGATATGACCTGCACAAAGGAGCCTATCATGCATCTGTCCAGAATTGAAAGTTCAGCAAATGCCATGAAATACATTTAAATTTTCAGTATATTGCCTTTTAAATGCAAAGCATTACTGTTGCAATCTGCCCCCCAAAAAAACCCAAGACGAGGCAATTAAAGCCAACCCCTATGAAATGAGTACAGTTGCACTTGTTAGTTTTCATCAGCAGACTTTTTTCTCCTTTTTTTCTTTGTTTTCCTTTCATAAAACCAAAATAATCCTGATTGTGAGCACAAGTTGCAATCCTTATACTTTGAAAAACACGATTCACTGAGAACCACTGAGTAGCAGCTCTTCAGCATGTTATAAGCAAAGCAACTTTGCAGATCAGGCCCTTTGCTGATTAATTTCATTCACCTAATTAGTGATGCTTCTTGAAAGAATCCTTCTTTTTTGTCCTTTTGCATTGATGGTTTAGGTTGGAACAGGCTTATGTTTTCCAGTTACATGTTCTCCAACAAGCGTAACAACAGAATTTACATCTGAAAAGTTCACAAAGCACTGTGTTGTAGAGTGAATTAATCAGTGACCTTTCACTACTAGAAGTGTGCATGTCCTGATAATGTAGCTGAAAGCCCTTCTGGAGGCAGGAGGGGGGCAAATAAAGAACATTGTAAATTAAAGGAGATTGGGACTGGGAGTCTCATTTTCTGTATTCCGAGTTCAGAGACGACTATTTCTCACCTTAAAGACTAGTCTTAGCAGGCAATTATTCACCATGCCCAACATATTTAAATGACATAATTGACAACATTTGTTCAAAGGACTGAAGAAGCTGGGATGATAAAAGACTTTCTTGCATGACTAGTGTTTGGTCATTCTAGGTCAGGGTTCAGGTGGCACGACAGAGAGTCTGGCACCCAAACTGTGAATAAATATAACATATTTCAGCTGGGGTGTCTGGTCTTTGAATAAGAGGTTCCACTCTTTATCATTTTCCCAGTATTTTGTGTGTGATAGCATATATCTACATTGAAAGCACAGCTGCATATTTCCGAGCAATGAGGGAAGTAATTGATGTTAATTATAGGAACTCAAGATTAAATTATCTTGCATAGTCTATATAGACTGGATCAATGCTGCCAGTCCAAAGTGGTTGGAAAAAAATTTTACTGAGTGCTGTAGCAAACTTCGAACTTTGTACCTAAGCTGTAGTGTTATTGATGTTCTGTGGCTGTTCCTTTGAAACTGTAAATGGATGTATTTATTGTGTCTCAGTGCTTAAACTTTTCAGAGACACAGAAGCTTATGGATTTTAATTCACACATATATCTGGGGGGGGAATCAAGTTTTTTTCCCTCTTCAGTTATTCAGCCTCATCTTTTCAATTTGAATTTACTTAGAAACAGCAACTAATAAAAGACTCTCAGGACTTTCTAAGTCTGTTTCTCAGCTGTAGTGAGACAAATACATTCCAAGTCATTGCAGCAAACCCAAAGATCACATTTCACAGAATTCAAGAATGCCAGACAAAATCTACTACTATACGCTTTCTATGCTCACCTTCATAAAATGTCTGAGAAAAAATTAAAAGTAGATCTTCCTCTACCTGTAGAGCCACTGTACAATGGCTTTAACACTGACTTGTTGGGATTACCTTCCAAGGTATATGTACAAACCACATTCACCTTTCTGACATTTATATCACATTTCTTATTAATATCATAAATATACAGAGGTCCTTCTCCTGTGTCACATAGGTGCAATTCTCCATCTTAGTCTAACTGTACTATTCTCACTGAAATTTGTTGTCTTGTTCAAGAATTTGATTTCAGAATCCAGATTCCCTTCAGAAGGAAGTGGAACACCAGAGGTCAACTCAAAGCCTAAATTAATCATTCATTTGTATTTCATGCATTTTATTTATTCCTATTGTTCTAATCTGCAAGCACATTCAGCTCTTCTCAAATTCTTTTCTATATTGATTCCCAACTACTTGTCACAACATATTTTAGTAGGACTTTCCTGCCTTTTCTGTCAAGGTGATTAATGAAACTAGATTTTCCTAAAATGATTTCTACTTGCTTTAAACCTCTGGTACAGTATGCAGTTATCTGAATTTCCTATGTAGAACCATATCAAATGCTTCATGGAAATCCAGACAACTTAATTCTACTGTATTTTCTCTGTCTAGATCACTATCTTATCCAAAAAAGATCCTTTTTTGTCTTTTTTATTTTTTTGGCACATCCTGTCTTTTCTATTTCATAATCCATTTCTTCTTTCTTTTTTCTCATCCACGTGTCCAAAGAACCTCTGAATAGTAGTTTTAATATCCTTTGCAAGGTCTACCTCAGCTTGAATTCTTGTATTTTCTTCACTTTATCTCCAAACCTCTAAAATACAACTTTTTTGCTGATTGGTCCATTCTTTTCCCATTCTCTGTAACCTCAATATCCTTTCTGAGATAATTAGGTCATCCAAGTAGATCTGGATCTGAATGTCATCTGTTTTCCCTTTCTTTGGAGTCCACATTTGAGATAGCTTTTGCGCTTCTACATTATGAAAATGCCAAGTTTTTCAGTCAGTTTTTGCCCCAAGCTTCTCAAATTAATTGACTTCAGGAACTTTCTTACATTGTCGTATTTATTCCTATGAAATTGTGAAGCACTGTTAAAGGGTCTGCTTTTAGCTTTCCATTTAATTTCAGCTGAGTAGGCCTTGGATTGTTCAGTCCAAGTCCAATGGGAGAGAGGGTTGTTTACAAAGAAATTTATAATTTTATTCAGCATTTACATAAACCATCAAAGTTTGATGGCTTGACAGTTATTTCATAATATTTCAGCAGTGACCCCTAGGAATAAGTATGAACTAGCATTATTCCTAGCATTTTTCCAACCTATATCCAGGAACTTTTAAAATATTCCAAATAATACCGTATGAGATATATGGCATCTCTTCAGTAGCATTATTTCTCACATGATCCAAACCCTGAGAGTCCATAAAAGATCTGCAGCCATACCTTAGTGGATATTTACTACAAAGATTAAGGTACCAGTTTCCCTACATGCAGCAATCTCCAAGGGAACTAGAACTTACTGATCTACACAATTTCCTCACATGCAGAGTTCTCTCACTTTCAGTAATTCTAGGACTAAGACCTTGCTACTCTAAAGAAACTTTAATTTTCTTATACACCTAATATTCAATCCACAAAACATTTGTTTTGATTTTTGTTTGACCGTTTATCTCAGTCACATATCTAAAAATCCTCAGAAAACTAAAAAGAGCAAAGTTTTTTCACTGTAAAGTCCAATCACTCCATCTAGTTTTCCTTCTCCTAGCCTGAACTCCACACTTTTCACCTCACAGATCATTAGATTTTGAGAAGAAATAATTTAGCTAATCATTATCAGCTATATCTATTCTTAATGATCCATGGAAAGTTACTGCACTCAGCTCCATGGATGACTGACCTGCGCAGGAAAAGGGTCAGCCACGCTGAAGAGATTTTCATTCTCTAACTGGATCAGGGTTCTTATGATCCTCAAGGGAAGGAGGAGGCCAAGTTACCCTCCTCATGTCTATTTAGGTTTAAAACCAATGCTCATAAAAGGCACAAAACAGCTTCCACTTCCATCCTCTATTTTTATCTTGGTTTTCCTAAAGAATCATCTTCAAATTCTCCATCAAGGACATTTATAAATAGTTTAAAGTTATTACTTCTATTTCACAGAATCATTATTAATATGGGGATGCATGCACCAACTTCTAAGTGCCAGAAAATGTTACAGAGAGCTGAAAGATTTTCTACCCATTCTGCCACTCAGGCAGAGACTTCAGATTTCTACAAGGAATATAATATGAAACGTCAGGATAGGGCACCAGCCTAAATGAGGGCTGATTCCTTTCCTGGTCCCAAATGTCTACCTGCTCTGTTCATGTTTGGTAAATAGGTAGACAATCTACAGTTGGATCCCTCATGTGTCAGTTTTAGGATGAGTACTGAATACTGCATTTTTACAGAGATTTCTTCGCAGTTACTGTTTAAAAATGGTTCTGCCAGTAGTCTATCTACTTCAGGTAAGAAGTACATTGATTTCAGTTTTCTCCAGTGACAGATTTTTTCATCAATAGGCTCAGCAGGGAAAACAGTAACTTTTAACATTCAAAATCAAACACATTATTTTGTCCAGTGATCATAATACATCTCCTATTCACTATTCAACTAGTGAAAGAAAACTGGGAAGAAAGTGGAAAGGTAATTTTGGTATGACAGGAAGCCATAATCTTTCACTGCTATTTTTAAGGTAGCTTTAGACCTTCTCTTAACATCAACAGATTAAAGCATGTTTTTATCTGTCAACATTATGGGCTCCAGTCAACTTACCTGCTCTATCTACTTCAAATAAATTATATTATTCTAAACTGTCTTTTCTTTTACCTCCAAGGGATCATAAAAAGATAGTTTCATGCAATTGCTTACCTACATAGAATGCTTTCTCAAGCTACATGTATGCAAGAGTATTGAAGGAGACAGAAAACAAGATGGGCTGCAATTTGGTACAATGATAATTTATTAATTTTAAGATTAATATAGGTAGTTATTAACTTAATTCACTGTCAGCTCTTAACCTTCAGGTTAACCCCTCATAACCTTCAGGTTAATATAGCAATAGTAGTTTTGTTTCTTCCATATAGTCATCCCTGTAGGAAATTCAGCACAGGTTTCTTCTTATCTGCGTCCATGAATAAGAGAGGATAAAATTAAAGAATTAATTTATTTCATAAGAAACATGACATTGGAAATGTAAGATGAAGCTTATTTAAAATGTTTAAAAACTTTGAAAGCACTGCACACTTCCAACTGAACTAATAGGCTAGCAGCTTCTGGGATATATATATACACACACAGAGACATACAAGCATGTCCACATGTGTGTGTGTACGTATGTATATATGAACACACATACACACAAACATCTAAAACTGTGTGTGTATGTATATTACATACATATATATGTTCGTTATTCCTGTATTCTTTTAACTCAGACCATTAGAAATTTGAGGGAATGGTTTACAATACTTCAAAATTCATATGAAAATCTCATTTATTTTTACTTGTTTCTAACAGTAATAGATGGTGATTCACATCTTGTGGTCAAGGTAAACGACTAAAAGATTTGTTGAGTGGAGAGCTGTTGCAATGATTTTGTTCAAGTCCCAAAAATTATATCAAGGCAATCTTTAATCTAAAATTTCTCATTCTTTCTTTCTTTCTCTTTTTATTAGATATACTTAATCTGTCTTTCTCCTCATAATATAACATGGGTTTTTGCAAACCCAGATCACCAGATACTTCTCTCTTAAGTTTTCTCTTGGCCACATAATCTATAAGTGGATTAAACGAAAGTGGAAGATTTAATGCAGCCAAAACCTTCACGACAGCTACTGTCCTGGAAAGTGATGACAGTAATTAAAATCAGCCTAAACTTGTTTTCTTATAGAGGCATTAGTTTCAGGATTAGAATTAATTAATTCTTGAAATTCACCTGGAGTAAAACTTGTCCTTAAAAGTACAAGTTTTGTTCCAGAAATAGTAAGTGAAAAGGGGAGAATATGCTAGTCCAGAAGGAACAAAGACCACTCTCATTGAATGAAAATTGTCGATCTGAGAACTAGGAGATATCACATTAATTCAAAATTTACCACATTAGATGTGAATTGTTGCAAAGCAGATGAACTAAATAACTTAGAAAACATACTTTAGATCACTCTAAAAAAACCCCTCTCCTTTAAGAAAAATCTCCTGTTTAACAACAAAATTAGACACACACAAATACACAGTTTGATCTTATAAAATGTGCTTTTTGCAAAATTTTCAAAAGCTGGATTATCACCTGTATATTATATACTTCACTTTAAGTATTGAAACCAGCCCATGGAATGGAGAGTACAAATTAATCATGAGAAAATTACAAGGCAACAACTTGTATTATGGTTTACATGAAGAAAAATGACATTATCACTATGCTGCCTACTCTATTGACTTTTTTCCCTTTCAAAGAAATATTGAAAGTCACCCTGCAGGTCAGTAAACTCAATTAACTTCTTTTTTTCTATTATGTGGCTGTAGCTCAGTGTACTTCTGGATGAGAAGGACCACCCTGGCCCTGTGATGCAAGCCTACCTCCTAGGTTCTGGAAATACAAGTTAGGTCACAGCTGTTCAACAAGTGAATGCCATGGAAAAGTCCAAGGTTGAAAAAATTACTTCCTGCCAAATCAGGAAGACTACTTGAAATTCCCCATAGAGATATCATTCTGTAAAGCTTAAAAAAAAAAAAATAATTTTATTTTGAAAATGTTGAGTTGGTTTCATTACAGAATGGGGTTAAAGTATTTCTTTGGTAATTTAAAAAAAGCATGAAAAGATGTACAATTAAGTGTACTGATATGATTTGGCTTAAAAATCACAACAATAAATTTGAAAAAGAATGTGTGACAAAAGTAATCAATGCACAATTGGAGCAAAGCATATTCAAAATGAAGCAAGAAATCTGAGATGTTTTGACTTTCTCACATCAAAGAACTATGGTCAACACTTGCTAGATATAAGATAATTTGTTTTTGACAAAACCCAACATTTTCCTTTGAATAGTTTTCAAAAACTCTACCTCTGCTCCCAGCCAAGACAAAGAAGTAGAGAAGGCAGCTGTACCTCCTCTGAAAAGCAGCTAAATTTGCAGCTTTCTCAGGGCTGAACCTGATAAATCAGTCCAGCCTTCTGTGAACAGGAACTATAACTTAATACGGTATTGCCATAAAATTGTTATAATCAGTCAGACCAGTACTTCTTTTAACAAATGGAATTATAGAACCAGTTCCTTAACAGTATCAAATAATGTAGCTCCACTGATTCAATACAACTACTTTGATTTACATGGACAGCCTAGCCCATACCATTTATAACCAGTTTACTTTCCAATAAAGCCCTTGAAACATAATAAAATTCATTAGTTTCCCCTCAGAGTGTATATTCTGTGAAACCAATTACACTTTAGTAGTATAAATGTAATTGCTTTGGAATAAATTCAGGCCACTGTATCTCATGTATCTCAAACCAATGCTTATGTAACTCTATCAAAGCTGGATGTCACCAGGTGACTTTGTTGGTCATATATTGCTTCTCAGATATATGCATCACTGAAGTATAATCTTACAGTACAATAAAAATCAGATGGTCAACAGGAAAAGAAAAAGAAGTGGGGATAAACTTAGCAGACAAGGGATACAAACACAGTTAATACTCATTATTTTAATGTGTTTGATTGCATTTTAAAACTTTATTCTATCACTTGTGGGAGAATAAGACATATAAAAAAGTACTTACAAATATTCACCAATTCATTCTGTGAATTCAGAATTCAGTCATTCTGATTTCCAGATGTTTCCACCAGCATCAATTCTACTCACATCTGTGTACAAAGGACAACATTTGAGACAGGGGACTCCTCTTTCTCAGTGATAGTCTTCCCTGTCCATTGGACACCACACACGGTGCCTTAGTGGGAAAAGTATTCATGACCTTTTAGTTGTCCTGAATCACCTTCTGGATAAGGAAGGCCTAGGATTATCACTCCAGCAGCTGTAGCAGATGACACAGAAGTTTCCCTACAGAAGAGCAAGACACTGATTTGCCACACTTGCCAGGAGACGGCTGGATGAGGCAGACACACTATGTCTTCTTTAGCCTCCAAAAGCATAGCTGGCACTGCCTGCACCAGGCAGTCATAAGTAAAAATGAGAGCTAAAAGGCATAACTTCAGAGCTGATGCAATGCAAGTTTGTTTCTGAGGATGTCTCAAACTAGAAATCTGAAAATCTGTCAGAACAGAAATCAGATCTTGCAGCTGATTTTGCAAGTCAGTAAACATCTTCCCCAATAGTGTCTAACAGTGGAGACTTTCTTCTCCTAAATTACGCCCTTCCTATTTTTTACCATAGAAGGGTCACTACTCCTATGTTATGCCACCCTCCAGAAAACCGCGAGTCACCACCCTGGATGTGAAACACAAGACTGCCTCTCTCAAACCCAGAACACATGTTCTGATGAAGGATCTCTCACTGGGAACAGCTATCATGAGCCCATTTGCTTCCCATACCTCTCCTACAGGAGAGAAGGGCTGGCACTACAAATGCTTTAATACTCTGAACTGTCACATAGAGGAGTTACAGTAAGAGAAGAATAGGAAGGTATAATTATAGGATGAGAAATAATAGGATTAACTAAGAACTAATGCCAAAATAAAAAGAACAAAACCTTTATATATGACACATAAAGCTGGAATTCAGTGGCTAGGTATAAAAAAGAGAGTTTAAAATGTAAGTATTTAAAAAAAGGATTCTATGAAAAAGAATGTCTAAACTAATGGAAGCTGAGCCATCCAGAAAAGGAAATGAGAAATATAACCAGAAATGTCAGATAAAATAAATTAATTAATTCTATGTTTTGCAAACTTCTAGAGAAATGTTGAATTGTGTTCAAAATTGACTAAAAAGAACCAAGTATTTTGGCAGCAGTGATACGATCCTTAGTATGAGAGTCTTGTCTAGAGACCCAAAATTCAAAAACTGAACTAAAGAGAGTATTTAGCAAGGTACAAAGAAAGAAGCATAGATCCAACATTTTCTACAGCAACAGCGAAAGTATATATAGGAAATTTAAATTTTAGATAAAAGTATTCTAAATAATTGTTGTTAAATTGTCTAAATGTTGTTAAAATTGTTCCCTCAAATATAATTACAAGTCTGAATGTTTTAGAAACTTAATACTTTGTAAAAATAAAAATAAGTAAGATGATGTTTCAGTGAAAAATTATCTTCCCTAAATAAAATGCATGCAAATTTTCAAGCGGTAGCTTAAAATATATAGCACTTGTGACTTACCAGATGCTTTACCTTCAATAGATAGGAATCAACTAAGCAACTTAGAATCCTAAGTTCCACTTTAAAAATTTTCACTTCTAAAAATCACATTTCCAAATGCTTTTAACTGCTGAAGAATATGAATAAATATCTAGCAGGATTGTCAAAAGTCTTTAATCAGGTTAGAAAACCAAAACTTACTGATTTTAAGAGATTTCTCTGTTTGAAAAACTTGAGAGATGTATATTTTGATCATTAACTGCCCATAAAACTATTAAAAATGTTTGCACTGTAATTTTAAATTTTTATTTACCTGCTTTTGAAAAATATGCTCCTAGAGTCATCTCTAGACACACATCTAACCGTGAGGAAAATAAAATAGGTATTTACAGTAATAAAGTTAAAATTCTGGTTTGATATTAGATTTTTCCAAGTTTTTCACCATAGAAAAGTTTATTTCAAGAAAGAATAACAAAGATGTTTACTTACTCAAATAAGCATTTTTTTAAAGCTTTAAGCAATGGATTTTGACATGGTAAGAGTGTTCTTTTTTTTTCCTGTGTCCATTTTTGGTATAACCGCCATATCTCAGCTATAAAAGGGCAAGTTTGGAGTCCTGTAGGCAAGCTCTTCATTGCAAGCAGAGCAGGCACATTCTGTTTCAGATGGCAGGTAAGATTTCAGACTACTAAAAACTAGCAAGCTTCATTTTGTCATACTGCAACCACTGTGCCCACATTATTATGTAAATGAAAACATTTCAGACAGGCTCAGAAAGGCATGGTAAGGACTGTCATGTTCAGAAAACAATGTCATTGCTAACCTCTAAGGTCATTCTAAGCTATTATTGAAGTGTCAGATAACACTGTGTTGATAAGTAGATTAGACAAAGTATTACTTTATTATTATATGAACAAACATCAGTCTTATCTGAATAACTTTTACATGAATTACATTTTCCTCTTTTCTTCTGATGTTTTGTTTCTTTAAATCAGACAAGAATACTGGGGAGAAAGAGAGACACATTTTTTTGGCTGTTGCATGAACTAATAAAAACACTTTAATCAATCTCTCCTTTTGTGTAGGACACAACATCAAAATTAATTGTTTGTATCCCAATGCAATGGAATGCAGTGAAACAGCGTTATATATTTATTGAGTATAACCTAGGATTAAATTACTATTACATAAAAATAGAAAACCCTGTTATAAATTATAGATATTTTATTCCCTTCCAATCCCCTTATTCCCTGTACAGGTGAAAGCTAAAATACGTCCTTGAAAACCTAGGATGGTACATGCTACGTGGTAAATGTTCAAAGCAGTATGCTAGAAATTGGTTCTCTGGCTTCTGGTATCATTAAAAGAACTCGCTGTCCTAATTCACAATAAATTGTGCTACAATATTATATCCATTTATAGTAAAGGCTAAACGTGTAATAGCCTTAGAATTGCATCTCACTAGCAGTTATTTCTGCTATGTGTTATGACATATATTTCTCCTGTACTTAGGGTAGGATAAAGCACGTTGTGTGAGCACTTTCTTGTGATACATTCGTGCTATAGAGGTATTTGCCACCTAAATAAAATCTTCTAATAGCAACAACCAAATAGAAGAGTGTTGTCAGGGAAACAACAAAAAAGGCAAAAAAATCATATATACCAAAGCATATACAAAAAAATACACTGGATGGTATAAGAGCTTGATTATACATCCATTGAAATCCTAAATATTCTTTCCACTAATGTCAGTGAATTTGGACCATGGTCACGAGAGGCTATATCTCTCACTGGTAAAGTTGAGAAGAAAGGCTAATAGTGAGTGAATTTCATCAAATTTTTCACAAATTTATCCTGACTGAAGCTTTTATGGCACCAGTAACAAACACTTAAGTATCATGGATGTAGTGACAACCAGAGGGACAGTGACACTACTTTTATCTTTCCTCTTCCCAGACAGAAGGAAAACAACTACTTTTTTCTGCTGGCTTTTGCTTCCTCCCCTCGTGTCAGGGGACCTGGAAAAATGTGGAGTAAATCCCACAACAGGTACTTACAGAACAGTGTAATCACAAGAAAGATTTTTTTTTTTTTTTTTTCCTTTTCCTACCCCTCATTAGTTTGAAACCAGCTTATTACTTGATGGAAAAGGGGAAGCAGTAGTAAAGCATTTAAAAGGACTCACTGTGGATCCAGAGACTGAGAGTGGGCCTTGTTTCACCCACCTGGCAAGGCTGATTGCAAACTACCCACCCAGATGTTAAGTGTGCACCTGGCAACTACAGGTTGCCAATTAAGAGGAGCCACAGATGATACTAGTCACATTACTTGTGTGATATTTATTCTGGAAAATAGGATGCCCTAAACACCTTTTCTCAATTAGTTAATCAGGCTCGAGCAGATCTGTCTGTGCCTTATTTCCCTGCAGTAGAGTTACAGAACTATGCCTTTTCTTCATATCTAGGTTTTTCCCTCATTGAAACAGTCTGTAATATTTTTTACTATACTTCCATACTTTTAACCCAGTTTCGAATGAATCCTGATTTAATAATCATGTCTTTCTGTCTCCCCCTGCCTGATTCACCTCATAAGAAACATCTCTCTTCCCATGTGGGAAGGGGGTATGAGCAATGCAGGAAGGCAGATACACAGAACAAGAGCTTTTATAGAATACCTCCTTTTCCATTTTAGTGAAGACTGAACTTCAGAAAACCGAAGATGAAATATAAGAAGCTTAACTTCCAATTATTCCTATGTTTGACCTAAGGCTGGAAAGGAGAAACCATCATATTTTTAAGCACCTTTGCCGTACTCACATTCAGTTCAGGATCTCACAGTTACCTGTACTTATATTTTAGCTCCTGGGGCCTCTTATGGGTCCTGCACAGTAGGCAATAACTGGAATGCAAAGTAGCCCATCCCACCCCATCTATGACACATTCCTATTTTTCACTGTCACTCTGGGGAGCAGAAATTTTCCGATTAGCAGCATTTGTCAAGTCCATACTCCCATTCAGCCAGGGAGTACCTTTGTGCAGTAAGCATCCAATGGGTGTTTTTCTCATTTTATAAAGGTCCCTTATATTCCCAGTACAAAATTAAATTAGCCTAAATAAGCAAGATTAAGACCCACACAATTATAAACTTTTCCACTTAAAACAAATGTATTGGGTTTGACTTCACTAGTCGTACAACTCCATGTGTATTCGATGGGTCGTTTTCTGGGGAGGTGACGAAAGGAAGAAAGCTTGGGAAAAATACTGTAATACCTACCACAGATATTTAGCTTCATTACTACTCTGATTCTCTGTGACGATTAACAGTTCTTGCCTGCATAGGATGATTCTCCTATTTTTAAATAGATTATGGCCCTAATGGTAACCTGTTTATTTATTTATTTTACTTATATTGAGAATTTTAGTCCCTAAACTTCCTCAGAGCTCTAATGTAACATGTAACCTGTTTCCTTTAAAAAAAGGCCCTTTGCTCTTTGGTCACTGGGAAGTGTATCCTGCCATTTCCTCTGATGACTGTGAGGAAAAACTCTTCTTTGAAACTTAGGTTCTGGCTTTGGTCATAGTTGAAACTTTTGACCTATTCATCAGTCAATGCTAAGGAAACCACAATACACGCAAAAGAATTGGTTCTGCAGAATCAGACAGGAAAAAAGTAACTGCATCATGAAGGACAGAACATATCAGACATTTTTTGCTTAAATATATTTTTTTTGTTTTAATATTGCAAGGCATCTGTTACATAAAACACGCTGCCTTATTTCTATTCCTTCTTTCATTTCCTATAGATGAAAGCAAAATTAGTCCATCAACCCTCCTAATTGTATTAACCAGAAACAAAATGCTTCTTGCAATATCTAAAGTTAAATCAACTTTATTCATAGAGAAAATAACCTATTAAGCTGAGATTTCTGCAAATAACTCCTGTCTACTGTGCTGGGAATATTAATCCCCAAACACAAAACCTCACTTAAAAAAACCACAATTCTTGCACTTTCTGACGTCTGTTTAAGTTATCATCTCATAGGGTTAGAGCTAGGTCAAAGCCCTACCTAAGTTTCATTTAATCTGAGATTTTTTGTACCCTTTCATATCTGTTGCTTTGCTAGTTCATAATCAAAAACAAACAGGTAGTTAAGGTTGGAGATAGAACAGACCGAAATCAAAGTCATGCAGGCGATTGAAAGACAATGGGAAGCAAATCAGGACTAGCAGAAGTTACCAGGCTCGGGGAAGCTCTCTGACAGCATCAAGCTAGTGGAGACAGCTTCTGACATAGTTGCCCTCCTGGCTCCGCAGTGGTGGGGAGAAAAAGAACAATATAGCAGGTCCTAGTTGGCTCTTACATGGCAGGACAGGGCCTGGGGTATTTGCAGCTCTGGAGTGAAACACTCCTGGAATGCTGTAGACAGCCTCATTCACTTATTGACTGCCGAAATATTTGTTAAATTCTGTTATTCTTCTTTATCATAGACATTAGATGTATAAGTGTGTTTTCTGTACCTATATCAAATTTGTTAGTTGTCTATTTTTGATCTCTGACCAAAAAAAAAAGATCCATAAGTAGAATGATAAAAAAGTTTAAGGAAGCAACTGAAAAATTAATACAGAATTTTTTATCTAGCGTTTACCACCGAAAGGTAGAGCAATATCTCTCAATTTGTTTCTCTCCTTAATTCTTGTTTGTTCTCAAATAGTGTTCACACTTCAGGGTTCCTAGGAGTGGTATCCATCAACTACCTATCCAATCCTTTGAGGAACTAATTAAAAATAATCACCAGCTTCTCAGAATCTGGTACTGCAAAGGTCTAAGAAAATGGACACAGAACACCAGGTGGGTTACATCATGGGAAGAAAATGGCTCACAATAAACAGATCTTCTAAAAATTAGAAGCTCTATTCTGCTTTTCAGAAAGACCGTCATGCTCTAACCAGTAAGTATTAATGCAAAACACAAATAATATGCAGGATAATGACCTAAGTTGATAAATAAAAATAAAAAATAATAAAAAAGTGAGCATTGTTATATAGTATTTTTGTCCCAAATCTTTAAAGTATAAGGTTTACTTTTTTCAAAATGCAATTCCTTAAAAAGACAGCTTGCGGATGAAACGTGAGCATCATAGATGACAATAATAAAACCGTCACTGTGGTCTTCCCCTCAATGAACAGAGGTTTCATTTCATTGAAGAAGACTAGCTCTGCATAGCTTGACAGGAACTTGGGTGAAGGCACAGCAGTCACTGTACTGATCGCGGGCCTTAACTGCTTCATGTGACCTGTTACGCTGCATGAAAGTCATGAGAATGTTCCAAGCACTCACAGAAATTATTTAGTACAGTTTCATTATGACTATACAAAGCGAAAACTTTAGTAACATGAAGTCTCTTTACTCCAACAGTTAAGACAGAGCACACTGTAATCTTAGCAAACTTTATTGCTAGGAAAAAAGAAAAGTAAAGCAATGCTTATCATCATAACTTCTCCCAATTAATGAAACCTGTCTGGAGTCAAGTTTCATTTTGTGAGCTATAGGTCTTAAATGCTCAGTGCATACATTTCAGCTCTCAAGGGTCCTTTTCAAAGAGTCAAAGTATGAATTTAGTCAAGCTTTTCAAAGTTTTCAGATCAAGGTTTTCCGTGTTGGTATTTCCTGTCTGGGGGCTTTGGTGCAAAGGATTTGATAAAGGAGTTTCATTTTAGGACAATTTCCAAATATTGGTACTTGGGAGAAGACATACTTCTAGTCTAGACTATAAAGAAATGTTGCAAGAGCCAAGACACAAACATAGCACCAAGTTTTTCCCTTATAATCCAGGAAACATAAATCTAGGAAAATTTCATCATTTTAGCCATACCGTTCTAGTCACTTTTTTATTAAATGCCTTCCCAGAAATGTGTATATTCCCTTTACCCATCTGATGGAAAAGGAGTAAAATCTAATACACTGTACCAAACAAAATCCATGCTATTGCAATCATAATCCTAAATATTGCTGTTTTCCAGCTACATTTATGGTACCAGAACACTAAAACGGTCAGTGAGCATCACTGGACAACCGCACATAAAAATCCCTGAAGAGGCAGACATGTAAGCAAGCAGTACATGTCACTGTTTAAACCACCTGCTGCCTGAGAGTACCAAAGTTGTCTACAAACATTAACTGTCCCACCATAATTTTTTTTTTAAAAATCAAATGCTGTTAACCTCCCTTTATACAGTCAGGAAATGCACAAATGAAGGACTTGACTAGAGAATCTTTGGCAGCAGTCAGAACAGAGTCAATTTTCTAAGCCCTTTTTAGGTGGAAAAAGGCCAGCATATTTATTTTTATATTGCTTGCATAGCTTTTTTTGCTACTATAAAATTAACTGGCCGTAGCACATACGACTTATGTGGTGATGTATGGAAAGGATGAAAGAAAAGGTGATCATGACATAATGAGAGATGCTCACATCACAAAGTTCTGTAATCATGCCTCAGTCTGAACTTCCCCAAAATTCAGATATGTTTGGACTCAAGTGTTCACTGATCTTTGAGGGGCAGATCTAATCTGATTCTCCACAAAGACAAAAAAGAATGAAGACATTAAAAAAACCCCACCTTATTAATTATACATTCTCCTGTGCATAACTCTTGATGTCTCATCTGTGTTAGTAATTAGTAGTTCTCTCTCATTCAAATTGCTGTTTTCCTGTTTGTATTGGCTTTTTCATATATTAATTAAATTTCAGTGCTTTGAGTGGATCACAATTTCAGAATTTATTTTTACTCTAGAAGAATATGGAGGGCTAATTAAGAGCCCAACACACCTGTATTCTCTGGTGCATAGCTGCATAGCTTTAGCAAAGTTACAACCCCTTCTCTAAACAGTTCTATTTCATAATTCTCATATTTATGAACAGCCATTTCATAGTAATAAGTGGTTCCAACTGATACTAGACCCTAGTAGTGTTAGGCACTGTATTCATGAGCAGAAGAAGACAATCCAGGTCTTGGCTCTATTTAGAAGGACAAGACACAGAAGGAGTAAAAGTGGAAACAGTACAGGGAAGTTAAGTGGCTTTCTTAGGACCTCATGGTGCCAAGTTCAATGCCATTTAAAGAAGACAACATGACAGCTCAGGGATTGCGTTTCAGAATTTTCACAGTATGTATTTGGGCTTACAGGTTTCTTGTCTCATTTCTAAAAGCCAGTTCCTGAAATGTGTGGAAAACTTTCTGTGGGTTGAGGTCATTCAGCACCTTGCAAGACTGACCCTGATTTTCAGAGGTGCTGAACACACACAGCTCCTGTCGACTAGACTAAGAGTTCACAGTACCTCTGAAAATCGATTCATGTCTAATGGCCTTTTCACCTGTCAGAAATAATTGCTGTTTCACAAGAGCATACTAATTCAGTCACCATTTTGTTTTTAAAGGAGACTATTTATTTTTAGCCTCTTTGGAAACTAATCTGCTAGGGAGAAAGATCAGGAACAAATTGTGTCCCAAAAGGAAAATAGATTTTATATGAAACACTTATTCTGCTGATTGCCAGTCATAAAAAATACATATTTTAATAGTTCTTTCTCTTGCAGAAAAATCTGTTTAACTAATCTGACCATATAAAAATATCTTTCTTCTAACATTAGATAGATAGCTGGGTATTCTCTGCTGGGATATATCTTTTACAGTTTAAGAAAAGTCCTTCATACCGGTAGGAGCAGACTAATGTGTAATGGGGGGTGTCCTTTCTTTAGCTGGATCTGTGCCTAGGCGTTGGAGAGCTTTTTCACTGAAAGGTATTATCTTCAGACTTTCTCCTGATGCCTCCCTGGCTTTAATGTTCCCAAGGACAGCACCTTAATGTGATTTTCTGCTGTTGTAAGACAGGTTTGGAAATTAAAGCACAATTTTTAAATGAGTAAAATGCATACATTTGAAAGTATATGGCAGCAGGACCACATCCTGAAGTGCAAGTCTTTTCAACAGAAATTAAAATGCACATTTGGAAATACTAAGCTACGTGCCTTGGCTGTAATAATTAACAAAACAGCTATATTAGGATAGCATAATGCATACAAACTCAACAGAAAGTTCTAGATTTCATGTCCCTGCAAATCTTTCCTCACAAGGTTAAACTTCTGCAGCTGGACATGAACCAGCAATGTGCGCTCGCAGCCCAGAAGGCCAGTCGTATCCTGAGCTGCATCAAAAGCAGCGTGGCCAGCAGGTCGAGGGAGGTGATTCTGCTCCTCGACTCTGCTCTGGTGAGACCCCACCTGGAGTACTGCGTCCAGCTCTGGAGCCCTCAGCAGAAGAAAGACATGGACCTGTTGGAGCGGGTCCAGAAGAGGGCCACAAAAATGATCAGGGGATGGAACAGCTCTCCTGTGAAGAAAGGCTGAGAGAGTTGGGGTTGTTCAGCCTGGAGAAGAGAAGGCTCCGGGGAGACCTTATTGCAGCCTATTGGTACTTAAAGGGGGCTTATAAGAAAGATGGCGGCAGACTTTTTAGCAGGGCCTGTTGTGACAGGACAAGGGGGAATGGCTTTAAACTAAAGGGGGGTAGATATGGACTAGATATAAGGAAGAAACTTTTTACAATGTGGGTGGTGAAACACTGGCACAGGTTGCCCAGAGAGGTGGTGGATGTCCCATCCCTGGAAGCATTGAATGTCAGGTTGGCCGGGGCTCTGAGCAATCTGATTTAGTTGAAGATGTCCCTGCCCACGGCAGGGGGGTTGGACTAGATGACCTTTAGAGGTCCCTTCCAACCCAGACTATTCTATGATTCTATGATTCTATGGTTAGAGGCCTGTCTTTTCAAGTGCAGCACCAAGGGGGCATTTGTCTTGTCTCTAGATCAGATCTTCACTTCCCTTATCTGCTAAATGTATATTTGAAGGACAAAGTGATATTTCACTTTGAGAATTTAACAAAGGAGAAGAGCTATGAACACTTGGTTTTTATTTAAAGCTTTTTAGTCCAATATATCTTCGTATCTATTTTTATATATATATATATATATATATGTATCTGAGAACAATCTGAGTGATTTTGACAAACTATGCAATACAAAAACTCTAAGTACATGGTTTTGATGCATGGAAAATATTTCCATATGGACCTGCTTAACATGTATCCCTGGGTAAATGCCATTGGTATTCAGATTTTAAAAGCTAGAATGGTAAATCAATAATGTGCATATATCATAAGACTTATTAGCCCCTAATGTCTCCTAGCTGTCCAGGGACATATTATGGCTCAATCTTATTTTCAGGGAAGTCAATGACTAAATGGTATCAAGGACCAGAGCTCCCTCCCTCATGCAGGTGCTGGAGATTGAAATTAAAAATTACTACTCTTTGTACCCCGGAGGTTGATGCCCCAGAGCAGTAGGGCTGTATCCCAAGGAAAACAGCTGGAGGCTACTGTGATGAACACGGGGGGGGGGGGGAGAGAAAACAACCTCAGTTGTTAGTGAAATATTTTTTCCTTGTGACTGTTCTAACACTGCGCATGACCAGCATTCTGCATAGGCATCTTTTCTAACTTAAGAGAGTCTGGATGTTTCTGGAGAAAACATACATTTCCCTTTTAATTTCTCACTTTGACAGAAGTAATAAAAGATCACTTAATCCATGTAGTCCATTCTTTGCTGCAGTTACCAAATGTGAAAACTGCACTTAACAGTCTGGCCATGCGGTTAATATGAGTTGTAAATGGGTATTTCCCATGGCTAATCTTGATATTTTTATTTTATTTATGACCTATTTTTTTTTAATTTCAGCCTACATAGTATTGCAGTGTGTAAGTTTCTTCTCCACACTTTATCACTATAACTCTTATTTTGTTTCCCTCTGGAAAGGAAAACTATACAGTACTATGCTATCATGCTGTCTTTTCTTCCTGACTTGTGCTCTTCAGCTCCCATTGCTTTGGGGCCCTTACGTTAACAGAACAGTTCTTCAACTGAATTAGATTATCTGTTTCATCGTTTTTCTGTCTGGATGTCATTCTCATTGAAAATATTCATCTGCTTAGAAATTAACATTGTAAATGGCATTAACTAAGAAATTCTGTGTTGTGAACCAAACTGCATGTCAACAGATGTCACTTCAGTTCCTGATTTAAACCAATGAACTGATTGATACAGTAAAAAATTAACATGTTCAGAAAGTTCTCTTCCACAGTACATGCACGCACTGCACTGCCACTTTTACAGCCATGTTTATATCACAGGACATACGTTTCTCTTCAGCATACATTATGAGAAATGTATAAAAATATGTATTTGTTGGTTATAAAACCTATTTTCCTACTTCCTTTACTTTCTTGGAGATCAAAGCTTAGATATATCGGGAACAAGCTAATAACCCTGGCAGAAAGGTACGATGAAATAGACAAACGTTTGGTGTAATTATATTATTTAGTGGTTTTGCTCAGCTGCAATGCTTATCTTATCCACTACCTCTTTTGGGATGTGAAAGGTGTCTCAATTTGTGTGATATGATAAGGCTTTGCGGTAAATATTCCTTGGCGATATACCCTACCTCATCTTTTCATGTTACTGCAGAACTGGAATGCTGGTCCACATAAAAGTACTGTAAGTATACAAATTCCCTATGTATAGATGGGATATGTAACACTGCAATATACTTCAAAATTTCAGTCAATGAAGAGGAGTTAAACTAAGGATGAGGGGGAAAAAAGACATTAAACATTCCCAGTAATGCCTTAGTTCTCTGGTCGTCAAATGTCCTGCTTAATCAAAGGCAAGTATTTCTCCCATGATCTCTATCATAGCATTTCAACAGCATCTTAATAACAGTTTTCCAAGTAAAATAATACTTCCAACCATTTCCTTACATGCTCCCCAAGATACATTTGCAATTCTGTGCTAAAGAAGATTAACAGCAAGCTGACTTCTAGCGAAGATGTAGTGATCAGGCAACAATCTATACTTCAGGTCACTGGAAAGGCCATGTAGAAGAAGCTTTACAGACATTTGCTGGATGATGTGAAGCTGAGAGTGTCTCACTCTAGATCAGAATTTATTGCACTCCATCTGTCAACAAAAGTGAAAAATTACTGCAGCTGGGGAAGCTCTTCCCTTCCCAACAATATATTGGAGAGGCGGTTGATTAGTCATCCATCTTTATTTCAGCATTTCAATTTAATATAATTGTAATTAGTTTTATATCTTGGAAAATAAAATTTTAGAAAATTGATTTCTGACTTAAGAAAAATGTTTTCCATTTTTACAGGTTTCGCTGATTCTCTTTTGACCAACGTGATATAAAAAGAGACAATGCCATTCCAACTCAGTATCTGTTCTTATTTTGATAAAGTCATAAAAGTATTGACTTTACATGGATTTAAGTTTGCATCAAAGCCGTGCTTGCAATGCAGCTTGTATTAACGAAGAAGGGCTATAACTTGTCCTCCAATAAGAGTCATGGTATAATACTTCAATAAAATTAATTGGGATGGAGTTATAATGCTATAAGTGGCTTAGATTTTGATGAAGGTCAAACACTTTAGACTTCAGTGCAAACTCATTTGCCTCAACAAGAGCACAAAGATGTGATGACTGGATTCCAAAGTCCTAGAAGTAAAGCCGTCAAAGATAAACATCTGCAGATTTGGTCTAAATAATGTAAATTTAAAAAGAGGAAGGGAAGGGAAGGGAAGGGAAGGGAAGGGAAGGGAAGGGAAGGGAAGGGAAGGGAAGGGAAGGGAAGGGAAGGGAAGGGAAGGGAAGGGAAGGGAAGGGAAGGGAAGGGAAGGGAAGGGAAGGGAAGGGAAGGGAAGGGAAGGGAAGGGAAGGAAGGGAAGGGAAGGGAAGGAAGGGAAGGGAAGGGAAGGGAAGGGAAGGGAAGGGAAGGGAAGGGAAGGGAAGGGAAGGGAAGGGAAGGGAAGGGAAGGGAAGGGAAGGGAAGGGAAGAGAAGAGAAGAGAAGAGAAGAGAAGAGAAGAGAAGAGAAGAGAAGAGAAGAGAAGAGAAGAGAAGAGAAGAGAAGAGAAGAGAAGAGAAGAGAGAGAGAGAAGAGAAGAGAAGAGAAGAGAAGAGAAGAGAAGAGAAGAGAAGAGAAGAGGGCAGGGAAGGGAGGAAAGGAAGGAAAAGGAAAGGAAAAGGAAAAGGAAAAGGAAAAGGAAAAGGAAAAGGAAAGGAAAGGAAAGGAAAGGAAAGGAAAGGAAAGGAAAGGAAAGGAAAGGAAAGGAAAGGAAAGGAAAGGAAAGGAAAGGAAAGGAAAGGAAAGGAAAGGAAAGGAAAGGAAAGGAAAGGAAAGGAAAGGAAAGGAAAGGAAAGGAAAGGAAAGGAAAGGAAAGGAAAGGAAAGGAAAGGAAAGGAAAGGAAAGGAAAGGAAGAAAAAAGAAAAAAGAAAAAGAGAGAAGAAGGAAGGGGCAGGGCAGGGCAGGGCAGGGCAGGGCAGGGAACGGAAGGGAAGGGAAGGGAAAGGACTAAATGCAAGCTTTCAGTAAATAGAGCCTTCAGGTGATCACCTCAAATTCTTGTTGCCTACCAGGGGTATTAAGGTGTGTTGGCTTTGTTTAAACTGTTTATAAGGAATGCAATCCACCCAGGAGAGGTTACATGAGAAGAGGCCTTTTCTTAACAAGACTTCTCAAGTGCACAGTGTTCATTGAAGCTCAGCTCAGCACACAAAGGGAGGGAAGAAGAAACAGTCTCTGAGAGGCCTGGAATCACATTTGTCCTAAGGGCATAGCACAGACAAGAAAGGAATGGCACTGGTAATCTCTTTCAGGACAAGGATATTACATAGCTCTTCACCTTTTCAGTTTGAGTCTTAACCCCCATGTATGAATGCCATTTCCTGCACTGAAATGTACAGCTGTAGTGTCACCTAATAACTAATAGATTTTTATAGCACCATATTGTCCTCCAGCAGTGAACTCCCCCACAAAGGAGACATAGGTTCAAATCCCATTCCTGAAAGCAGCTCCTGAGTTTATTTAGACTGCTCTCAGCCACGGAGAGCTACACAGGGCAGAACAAACCATACGCTCCTTGGAGGCTCAAATCCAGCTCAGCTGAGCTCACTGGAGAAGCAGTTTCTCAAACCATTCCCAGTGTCTTTTTCATGGAAGTAAGCACCAATTACCTAACTGTAACTATACATATACACATGGCCAAGAGCACTCAGTGCCTCACTGGGGTGCTGTAAATGCCACAGGATTTGGATCTCCAAGATGAAAATAGTAAATTGAGATCTGTAGAGACCAAATCTTCATCTGAGCTCCTCGCAAACTTTCAGTCGGTACTTGGAAGGAAAACAGAAAAGTGATCTGGTGCTTAAACAGCATTTGTCATTTGCCTCAGGATTGAAATAAGCAACATATGTAAAGGTTACATGCAAAGAACATAGCAGCACAATGCAGTCTGAAGCTTCCTTTATGCTAAAATTAAACTTTTCTATAAAAATCTACAAAATCTATTGATACAGAGGTGTTTATTCCTTTATAAAGCTCTGACTAATGCAAGTGACTAAAATCCTGAGCAGGAAAATCAATGTAACTGGTGATTATCTGTCCCCAGGTGTTATTTACAAAGATTATACCTGTTCTTAATACTGCCTATCTAAGCATGCATTTAAGTGTCACATGTCTAATTCCATCTCTTTGTTTTTGATGGTGCTTGAAAATCAAAAGATTGAAAGACAAGGACTGAAATAAAATAAAGATTTCAGGTTTTCATTTTCAGAAATACTTGGGAACATTTTTAGTTATAGAAAGGACCCATTCAGATGTTGTTATGTAATACTGAATACAGATTTCATCATGGTAACTGGGGACAGATTTAGGCACACATGATTATAGCAATTTGACTTTGGACACATGCCTTAATTTTTTTTTCAAACTGATGGAATTCTACACAATTGGATAGGAAATATTAATTCAATCTTTCTTGAGAGGATTTCACCTTCCCACTTTTTCTCAGGCTTGAAATATCATATGAATAGGCTTTCCCAGGGATATTTCAACTTCCATGTAAATTACAAACTAGAAAATACAGCAATACAAAACATAAAAATTTATCAGCTAACAAGAATTTTTATTCTATCTCCAAACTATGTGGTGTTTCAGACAAAAAGTCTTCCAATGACTTTAATTTATCCTGCCTCATCCTATGATGTATCCTTACTTTGCATAACATTAAAAAACTTTGACATTTCTTAAGCCAAAGATAAATTTTTGTGTTGTTGCTCAGATACCTTTCTTAGTTTACTGTAATGTTTTTGCTTATATATATATATATATATATATAGCAAGTGGACAATTCCTGCTAAAAATAAGGGGTCACAGGGTGTTCCCAGGGCCCATGGTCTTCTGGTTTTGGAACTTCTGCAGTCACTTACTTGTACAACATTATTATTCAGGTACAATGATTCCATTCTCATGATACAAAAGATAAATCAATCCCCAATTCAAATTCAGTAACACTGAACAGTTACATTTCTCATTGAAATTAATGGTACTTGGGAACACCCTGCCCACATAAAGGCTGAGGAAGCCCTAATACTCTGCCTACGAAAAATCAAACTGCCAGAAGCAAATGAAAAATCTGGGTTTGTTTGAGTCTTTTCTATCTGTACATATGTATTGTAGACACAAATGCTTACTTCTGACAGAAATTAAAATACTCATTAAATCAAAGGCTCCTGAAAACAGACTTGTAAGAAACATGAGTAGTATGTTTTCACAAATAATAAATCCAGAATGTCTGTTACACTCCTCCAGTGTGATGTCTTGAATGCTGGGCTTTTTTAAACTAGTTCGTGTGAAGTAGAAGATAACTTTTAAAAACATCCAAATTGATGATGAAAACCCTGAAGTAATGGAAAATGCACAGCAAGATCTGGTAAATTGTTTCAGTGGGCTATTCTCCAATGACTCATTTCTGGTCTGAATTGATCTAGTTGCAATGTCTACAATATTCTTGCTAACTAATCTCTTTCCATCTTCATTGTTAGACCATACAGCTGCCTTTTATCAAGTTTGTGCTCTCCTTTACTGGAGAAGCTATGCAGACTTTATCTCCTACACTAGCACTGCAGATAGGGTGCACAGATCCATTTCCTGCGATGTGATTGTGTCTATGCACCTCCTGCACTTGGATTACAGATACTTCTACCCCTAACTACCACCAAGGTCCTCCTTAATTGTCACTGTCTGAGCTAAACAGATCTAGCTTCTCACAATTCTCACTACCAGGTATATTTTTCAAGTCTTGTGTCATTCTTGTAGATCTTACCTGAAATAAGCTGAGCTCCTTCTGGGCCAGGCACTACCACTCTGCATCCCAGGAGCTTTGCCAGTTGAAACCAACAGCTAATGAACAGCACTGTCCAGAAACAGGAAAGGATTTTCTTTGAGCCACTGCACCACTCTCCTGACATACCTGGGCCTATTGCAGACTAAGAACAATGCTCCAGGGATGACTTCCACTTGCACTCAGCTACTTTGCAAAATGAACTGGACTATTTAAATTCAACTAGCTGTGGTTACTCAGAGCTCAGTAAAGTGCAAGGAACTGATAAAACCTCAGAAAAATATGTAATTATAATCTAGAATTAAACAGTGAACTCTAGACACAGAAAGAAGAAAGGAGCAATTGAGACATTTATTCACTTTAAGGAGATATTCTGAAGACAGCAGCTGTTTATCTAAAGACATTAAGCCAGAATCTCTTTTAATTCCTAAAGAGGTTAAATAAGGAACTTGAATGTCTGAATATCAATTGAGCAATTTTCATGTAGTCACCCGTGAAGTCACTGGTGCTGCTAGGTCAGTCAGGTGGGGAGCCCAATGTTTGAAAAGGTCATTAAATGCTGTTTGGGGAGGGACAAGGCTTTCTGACCCAAGAGGTCCTGTGCATCTCTCCTTCATGAGGCTTGGTTATGTTTTCTATCACATTTATTCTCCTCCTACTCTATATCTTTTCTTTAAGAGACACAGTGCACTTCAAGATGGAGATACTGAGTGCCAGAAAGCTTCTTTAGGAAGATACAGCATCCATTCAATTTAACAAGATATTTATTGGTCTGTTATCAGACTGGATAATAATTCTGGTAGAGTCATACTTCAGTGCCAATATAGAAGCAGTATAACCCTGCTTATGTTTTTCTATTAAGCTAAATTATTTATTTTAAATAATAGTTTTAAACAATAGTAAATAATAGTAAAATTATTTACTATTAGTCAATAGTAATAGTAATAGTAAATAGTAATAGTAATAGTAAACAATAGTAAATAATAGTTTAAACTAGTTTAATTCAATGGTTTAAGCTATTAAACTGCTTCCAAGGATAGTACCTCCTCTTCAGTTATTGTTCCGTACTAGAAGCTTGCATTTCACTGAAGGCCTGAAATCACACAGTCACTTTTGAACCCTCAGCAACAACTGCATTTGAAGACCTATCAGTTAGATAGTTTGTAATCCGTTCAGTGCCTGCCATGTTGATTTTGCGTCAGTTGGACTACACTGAGCACTGTGTGAAAGTTTTTTGGGACAAGTTCTTCCTACAGTTATTCCCATAGGTCTTACTAATGAAGACAGGGTTTTTTTCTTCTGGTTCCTGCAATCTTTTTCACTGATTGGTCCTTATTTTTATGTACCTACTCCTGTAAGAGGGCCTTGTTACCTACAAAGAACCCTTAAAAAAATTCTCAGATTCTTTGAGAGAAAGATACAATATACAATTAAAATAAGTGAAAAGACATTACAGAGTGAGGAAAGAATGGCCATGTGTTTGATATGTGTGCCGAAAACCCATATGATGACCCTTAGAGAAAATTTAGTGAAAGTAACAATACATAAATGGCACTCCTATGGACTTATAGTTAACTTTCAGTTTGGAGCTAACCTCCAACCTGGTTTTAAATGTTGAGAAAATGTTAATATTTTCAAATATTTCCTGACGATTCCATAAATGTATAATTCAAATCCAATGTAAAAATAAAGAGGTTTGGCTTGAAAACAGAGGGACGGAGTTCCTGCCTGACATTTGCATCATAAATCCAGCCAGGAATCAAAGTGCACTAGCCCACTGAAAGCTGGAGAATTCTAATGATAAACAAGCACACTGGGAGGCACAGCATTATCGCTAAATGGATTATTTATGCTAGTTCTCGAAACAAGGAAGGGAGGTGAATAATCCTCTTCAAATCTCAAGGCTGCTGATCAAATAAAAATTTCCAAGTACAATAAAAAATTTGGCTCCTAGAAATATATTGGAGCTCCTTGAGCTTTTCTTCCCTCAATTCAGGAAAGAAAAAATTGTTCTACAGCTGCAAAGAATCAATTTTTGGTACTCCTGAATTAGGATTTAAGTTCCCCGTGGGACTGCTTAAGCTTTCCATCCCCTTCAGCTCTCTGTGGGAGGCACCCATGGTTCTGAGGAAAAACACTTCTGAGGCCAGGCCAAGTATGGAGCTAGACAGCATGGCCAGGTGTTGAAGCCAAGTCTGTGAACCTCCATGGCACAGAGGTCCTCCAGACTCAAAACTGGGGTGGGGTAGGGGGAAGATTCACATGCAGAAACTCCTGCTTTTCTTCCCACTTTGTGCCAGACTTGGCAGAACTTTTTCTCAGGTACACGGGGGGAAGCATGTTTTTCACTTAACTTTCAGTTATGTATAACCTTGAAACATTAGGCTGGTCACAAACCTGGTAGGTTTGCACAAGATTTTAAGGTGAAATTAACACCACATGTACAGGCGGTTACTGAAAGCCCAGTGGAATCAGTGGGCAATTTTTCCACTGAGATCAATGGGCTCTGGATTACACCCACAAAGCCTGACTAACGAGGCGTTATGTGGATTAAAAGCACAGGTTAAACTAGGAAATACAGTACTCTGTGCCAATAGGATGCTGGATCTCTTTGGCTTCCTGTAGACTTAGCGGTGAATAACATAAAGGGAACAGAAAGTCTCTTGCAAAGCTATAGCGTGCAGTCAGACCCCGTGCTCTCACAGAGCCCATGGGCTCCACGCCTGCAGGAATAAGGACTTAGCTTGCAAGCTCACTGAGAGTGCCTTGGTGTCACATACATTACCAGTGGTTCACGAAGTATAACACTAACAGCGTGCATTTCCTTTTTTTCCCCCTCTCTCGTGTGTTTGCATCTGTTGTGCATGGAAAGGTGAGGTTATATCCATTTAAAAATGTCTATATATAGCTAAGGCAGGCAGAGAGAAAGCACTGTTAGACATTTTGAAGAGCTGAGTCAATACCTGAAAGTCTTGCAGAATGAACTTATGACCAGACTGGTTTCCACAGTCATATATCTTGTAAAAACCACACGATGAGATGCGGTAATCTATGGTAGGAAGATTCTTACTGCTTTATGTTTAAATGAATTTTGCTTATCAAAAAGGAATGCCACACTATTTTTCTACAGATTTGCTATCACCAGCACTGTTAAGAGGCATTAGATAGTGGCCAAAACATTGATATACTTCTCTTTCTCACTGCATCTCTGCAAATACATGATTTGGACCAGTTAGCGAACAAAACAGATGTTATGATGTCTGGGAGCTGTGAGCTCATTATCTTTATCAACAGAGAAGATTTTAGTCATGTAAGTGGCCAGCAGGAACAATGTCTAGGCATCCAAAAGTATCCTAATTCATGGAAATGAAGAATGCAGCTTGCACTGCTGACCAAAAAGAGGAAAGTGGGCACTCCTGCCATCTGCAGAGGCAAAGTATTGCCTTTCAGCTCTTCCCACCAAAGCTACAACACTGCATGAATCACGACCTTGCAAGAAGCAGATGATTTTCCCTTCCTCTGCAGGAGACCATAAATCCCACATAGGCCCTCAGGGAGTCAGAATTCTGCTAATTTTAAAAAGTGCCAGTAAGTTGCTGGTTTATATACTGTCCTGCACAGACTGCTGGTGCTGAGTCAGTTCTCATCCTCTCCTTCCTGCCTTTCTTAACACTGAACAGCTTGGAGAGCTGCTACTTCACTTAAGCTGGTTAACCAAGCTTTAAACATTTTGTCAGGAAATGTCAATAAAATAAAAAATATCATATCTATCAGCTAGATAAGATTTAGTTGAGACTGTGAGTCTTAACGTTTCAATGCTTATAGAGCAGTTGCATATTATAATATATATCATAATGTGAATCAAAACACCAGCTATCCCCCCTCATCCTCACAACATAGTCCATGGAACATAGAATCATAGAATCATAGAATAGTCTGGGTTGGAAGGGACCTCTAAAGGTCATCTACTCCAACCCCCCTGCCGTGGGCAGGGACATCTTCAACCAGATCAGGTTGCTCAGAGCCCCGGCCAACCTGACCTTGAATGTTTCCAGGGATGGGGCATCCACCACCTTACTGAAAAGAAGATGTGACAGAAGCACAAATGATCACACAAACCACAGAGTCATCACATCATAGAACTAAGGACTGCATCTAAATAGATGTTTTGCATTTCAAGTATCTCGTGAAGTTTGTATGTCTTTTCTTCAGTCCAGTCACAAAGCTGCAGCAACAAAAAAAGGCTGCAAGTAGAACAAAACAGTGCAGACATAAATATAACAGGACTCCTTTGTCTATTCAAACTGCATTTCTGCTCTAAACAATATGAAATTTGTTCAGTTTCAGTATTCTCGTACATCTAATTATTTTAAATAACATTGACTTTATGCAATAAAAAAATTTCCAACTGCACAGAATATAATAATGTAAGCAAGATAAGTCTATGGTGTAAAGAGAAATGCTGGTCAAAACACTGTGATTCTGTAGACAGCAACATAAATATGTCAGACTGAAGCTGACTACATAGTCTGCATTTCTGAATCTGGATCAAACTATTTAAATCTTACCGTCTTCAATTATTCAAACAGCATTTGCAAATATGGCAGCATGGATTCTATGAAGAAATTCATAAGTAACCCTGTAATAAGAGTCCTCAACATAAATTACTTGAGAGATAATTTATTTATAACATTGAACAACTTAGTTTTCCTAATGTTCTCACAGTCACTGATCACTTGTAATCAATAGTGTGTAAAACCTGCAGAGAAAAATACTACTTGCAGTGTTCCTTGGCCTCTTTTCTACTGAGCAATGAGCTCTTGACCATGTTCGGCATGGAGCATGGGAAAGCGTGGGTGTACGATTCTCAGCCCTGAAGTCAGGAGCTACTGCTGAACTTGGCAGGGATCAGGATCCAGCAGCAGCTGCTTCTCATGAAGGTCATGCGATCCCTCCCGTGAGAGGCAAGGGAAGCTGCTTCTTCACTCCCACCGGGCGTTCGATGCAGCAGAACCTGAGAGGTCTCAATATGCACAGAAAGAAAGCCTTGCATCCCTGAATGGGAAGGTGTCTGCCCTCCTGCTGAGGTCAGAGCTCACTAGGAGCTGTGATACAGGTCCTACTGCTCCTCTGAGCAGGCAGCACCACTGTCATGCCTGAAGAAGCTCTGGGGCTGGTGCCAGATTCCTCTACTGGAAATGCCCAGGTGACTCAGCTGAACAAATGGGTCTTACTGACTTTCCTGTAGGCAGGGATGACTCACCCTGGGAACAAAGGGGTCCATTCCCACCGGAGCTTTACAAACTTCACTAATATCTTTCTTTGTTTTTCTCTCTTAACAGTAACATGCAGTCACAGTATAAGGCAACAGAGGCGTAAGAGTACAAAATAAGAAACAGTGTAAGTTATACACTATCAAGACAATATGAACAAGAGGAGCATATTTAGTTGTTACACACTGAAAAACAGAAAAAAAGTCATTATTACATGTAACAAGTTTCCCCACGCATTTCCTTTTACAAGTGCTTAAACACGTTACAGTTACTGCACCTGTGCAGTAGCCGTCAGTGGTTTCATACGTTGTCCCCCAGCTTGCAAAAGCAGGCATGTGGCAACTCAGAGTGTGAAAAGGGCAATCCTGAGGAAGTTATAAGCTTCTTTACAAAGTAGCGATCCTTTTATCTGCAATCCTTCTTCCTAATTTGAGCAGTGTATATGTGTAAACTCTATTCAGTCATAAACAAGGATTTCTACTTAGTTCAGAATAAAGCCATGAGAAAGAAGTGTGTCATGCATAGCACAGACAGGACACCCAACTAAGTACCACTTCAAAGCTTAGTTCTGAGTAAACTTGTTCCAGGTTCTTGCATGCTCTAATCCAGAACGGAGCTACAGGCTCAGACCAATTTAATGTTTTTATTATCTCTGTACCCACTGGTTTTGATGTTCAGTATTCTGTAGACTTTCACATTAAATTACCATCTTCTACAACAAATGTCTATTCCTGGGGAACTGAAAATAAAAATAGCAGATGTCTCTGCTCAAGCATATTGCAATTCCTGTTCTGAAAGTATATAGTTCTTTTTTTTTATTATTTAAACAACCTCCATGCATTCTCTAAGAAAAACAGACTTAAGCTGTTTCTTTAAAAAAAAAAATAGTTAAAGCTTTGATGTGATGGATGCATTGAACATGTCAGGAAGAGTATTATCAAAAGGAGAAGTTTAAAACCATTCCCTGGGGTATATATATTTTGATGTCCTACTGTCCTTGTCATACATGAAAGTATTTGGTCTGTCTAGAAATTCATTTGACCCAGAAAAAACAAATTGTTCAGAGTTAACAGGGAAAAAACACACACACACAGAACAAGGACTGGGACTATGATATGCTCAGTATTACACTGCACTCTCTGTTTGAAGTAGATTAAGAAGAAAGAGTAACAAGTAATTAAAATGTGTCCCGTTGGTCCCGTACTACTATCAAAACACTTCTGTAATAAAAAAAACCAAAGGACTCTAACTCCCAGATGTCTTGAATGGGTTTCTTCAGGTCTCTACCTGGGGGTTCATTCATATGGTGCAAGGTTCCTAGGTGACAATATACCTGGAAAACTTTTTTTTTTAATGGAGGGTAAAAGCGGTCTAAGGGCAGAATCAGCCTATGTTTCTTTTGTATGTAAATATAGCCGTTAATACCTGATTCAGATAATAGAAAAACAAAAGTTGCATTAAATGCGATCATACCAGCCTCCCTAAGATTATATGATATTATTTATTATTTCTCTGATATTAAATAAAAGTTATTATTTGTAGTTTTAAAAAAAAATTGATTTTAAATTACTCTTAAGCCTTTGGCAAAGATGTCTGCTCCAAAGACATCTTATAACATGCACGTTCAGAAATTCTTCCCTCAGCTTCCAAGTATTTGTTGAAAAAACGGACAGCTCAATAGCAAAATTCAGTGCAGCTTCCAGGACAGCTTCCGTGTCCTAATAGAGGGTAAGGAGAGGACTTATTTGCCATATGTTTCTGGAAGTCCTGATTCAGTTCTCTTTATAGTTAGCAGACAGACTTCCACAGACTTTAACATCATTTGGGTCACAACTTTATTTGGATATGTCACTTGCTGAATGCCTATTCTGCCATAAACTTCTTCAGGAATGAGAGAACATGAGTGTTAGAGCAAGGTGCAGTGAAACTCAGTGACAAGGATAAAACTGATGGCAGCTAGATTCATAGCAGGGAACTGGCAATAAACTTTTCAAAAAGCAGTTTGCCTATGCAAGAGTGAACAACAGTTCTGGCAAACCAACAATTAGCCAAGGTTAAGAAGTATTACCAGTTCAGTGATCTCAGAATCATTTTCTTAAAATAGCAGAACAGAAAAAGGAGGGCCAGCTTGCCTCGTGGGCTTCAACAAGCTCTCCTATTTTGTGTTTTGGCAGAGTGATGGTACAAGCAAAGAAGACTTAGAACTGAAGTAAATCATAGAGATGCCCCTAGATCTGATACATCACGTCTAAAGAATGATGAATTACAGCCCTTTGGAAAGGTCCACTGTAACAAAAAAAGTGACCTTGAATGCTAGTGATGACAGTCCACCTGGGAGTGACTACTCTGATCCAACAGTGAGAGCCAGTCTGTTGTAACCTTATCATTCTGAAATTCATGGTTTGCTGCCGGAAAGAATTTGAAAGAGACAGAGCTGCAAACTTTAAAGTAGTTCCAAATCTATCCCCTGGCTCTGTGCTTCCTGAGGACTTGCACATTCTCACATGCTAAAACACAGATTTGGAGAAGTGGAACTGACCGTTTCAAACAGGTCTTGCTTTAGGAATGAATAGCATGAATGAATATACATAGAAAATTCCACAAGGCCATCACAGATGTGTCCTAGTTTGTACAAAATACACACTGATACCTTAGACAGACTGTTTCCCACACCATAAATGGTTTACTACTATGTAGAGAAGTCCTACATTACAAATGTACAAATGTACAAATGTACAAAAAGATTTATTAGCATATGTACAAAACCAACATTCACATGAAAATATTTATTTTAAATGTAGTGAAGCTTGCCTTATTAAAGTGATTAATTCTTTTTATCACTTTTCCTTTATGTACAGATCACAGCTCAGCAACAGACTTGAACATGAGGTGCATGGATAAAAAGTTGAAAATTGTGGTAATATAAGAGTATATTGCTGACTTGTCTAATGATAAAATGTTCTGACATAGTATAAAATGCAAATCGTGTGTTATTGCCTTAAATTGTTCCAGTTCATTTACCTTGCTATGAGCATTCATTACAGCTAATTATTGCAACAGATTTTTATTATTCATAATTACTTTTTCACATTGTAATGATCATAAATTTTGAAAATTCTGGTCATCATCTGTCACCATTCATGCTTGTCAGGTCTTTTTTTGTACAGAACATTTTGCATGCTTGTTATCATTAATACGTTTGTAAGCTGTTATTATTCAAATCTATAAGGATCTTTTAAAGGAAATGCAATACTGTTTCTTAAATACATCCTTTTAGACCTAATGACAGACTGATGCTGATCTTAACTTAGAAAATGAAATGAAATGCCACTGATTAAATGTACAGTTTACTCCTTGCAGTCAGTCTGTCAGGCTCATGAATGCACCTACAGTTAGACAGAAATTATTTCACTGTTATTATCATCCAGGCAGCAAGGCATTTTAAAGACCAATTTGTAAAATGAAAATGTTGAAAACATAAAGCATTCCTTCCCAGCAAAAATGGAGAATGAGAGAAACAGCAAAAGAGAGAAAGAAAACTGCCTACACAGCTGTAAGCAACAAAATGTTCACAGAACCAAGAAACACTCAATAACTTAAGCTCATCAATCTGGTCCCATGTTATGAGGTAGCTGTAGATGTCAGATAGCTGTTTCATCAGATGGAATAAACACAGAGGTTTTATTGTTGGGACTGCCACTATTCTGCAGTTGCACTTGGTTTGCTACTTCTGAATAAGCCCAAATAGAAAGTCAGTACTTCCCTCAGAAGGCACTCTGATTTACTCTTTCCAGAACAGCAGATATTACTGGATATTTTCATAAAACATCACAAAATAGTTTAGGTGACATGAACTGGTAGGTGAAGCAAGTGCACAGAAATAAAAGAAAGAAACCCAATCAACAGTAACATCTTGATTCACTGTGTCATTCAGTGCCACCAGAAGTTCTGAGTTCATTTATTCCTTGTTAACAGTGACACAAAGTGCAGTAACGATGGTACCATGCTAACGTATACTGTGGTCAATAGAGAAAAGGAAAGAATACACTACATATCGGAAACTATTAATATTTCTCAAGTCTCTGACTGTGGATTGAAGTTCACTAAATATGCTTACGATTCACAATGCAGATTAAATGACAAAAGAAAGCAGTTACAAATTTCACTTTTTCATTGAGCTTGGGCATAAAATATGATAGCAGCACAGTTACGGTAAATCTTTCAGAGCCATTTGGACAGAACACAGTTTGGCAGCTTTAAAAGAAAATACCCGCACATGTGTTGATAAAACTATTGTACCTCTGACACGAAAAGCAGAAGATAAGGAGGTTACCAGTCATGGTTGACTAAATAAAGCCTTCGACAGAACTTGACATTCGATGATCCAACTTGAAAGGTTATGGAACACATTCCAGGCTGATTAAATGGGTCAGAGCTTTTCCTATGGACCATAGCCAGCAGGTTAAAGTCAATTGTGTCCCCTCCAATTGGCAAGCGATTAATGGAGATGTCTCCCGAGGGCACTAAATTGGGACCTTTACTCTTTCTACTAATGATTAATGACCTGGTATTATACAATGCAGCAATAAAGAATAAGCACGTGATGCTTCCCTCATGCAGTCTTTTCTAAATCACTGCTTTAGAGGTGATAACATAAAATAAACAGTTGGGCATGATTTTGTTACTAACCAGTAAGAACAGTACCCTCTGTTCTTAGCCGAGCAATACAAATGCAGAATGATTCCACTTATTGCATTAATTTACTTGTTTTACACAGTACAGTTGAGATCAGTATCTGGACTTTTTCCTCATATTTCTAGAAGAAACATATTAGGACAGTATGCAAATGTAATTAGGAATAGGTGAAAATATTCCTAGATTTTTTTCCTATTAAAAAATCAAGCTTGAAAAAATCAAGCTAAATCTCTATCAGCAAATATCTTAAGACATCTTTAAGGAGAAGCTCCATCACTTAAAGACACTGTGGTCCAGACATCAGGACCATTTTTTGAAAATTCAAAACCCATCATTTGGTCACACTTCAGAAGATGAAGTGATAGATAATCAAAAACTTTCCATTACACTTAAGAAAAGAGAGCTGAAGACAGTCAGATTATATGTTGCAAATGGAAACTAGCAGCAGTGCTTTAGGAGAAAATCAAATATTAATTAAAAGAAGGCAGAAGAATCTGATTTGCACAATTATCTGAAAGTAGTTTGTTAAGCCGGTTCTTCACTAATTTTGTTCATAGCTAACTGTATCTTCATTTGTCATAATGCAAGTAGAATGTGCCTTTATTTCCTTAACCTCCCTTCAAACTTCTAGATAGCTGGGGGTTTTTGGTGTCTTTTTTATTACTAGAAACAGAATTTGAATGTGTTATTTCAGATAAAGCAAGATATATTGAGAAAAGCTTCAGACAAAATCAGTCTGAGACTTGATGTGTGTTCAAAGGACATCAGATTTAACTATTTTCATCAGTTTGGGGAGAGATGGGAGGATGAGTTCATGGCTGACCCTGAGCTAATGTCACCACTTTTTTGAGTAGATCAAAATTAAATCACCACAGATAAAATTTGTGGGAAACCTCATCAGAAGAAAAAAAAGGGGAAACGATAGGTGGAAAAACTTATCATGGTAAGATATGTTTTCAAAATGAGATGTGACTCTAAAAGGAAGCACTTAGCTAGGTAAAAAAATCAAAAAAACAAACATTAAGATTTGAAAAGATTAATGGATAGGTCTACATAGAGTTGTGAACAGTGAATTATTATCCAAAGATTATGTTTCTCATGAGGAATGTATGGGATAGGACCTCAGATTTATGTTAATTGATATCTTTACCAATGAACAATAAAAAGAAACATCACATCACTGGTGATAATGTCTGAAAAAAATTTAATGAGTGAGGAAATGAAAAGACTGAAGAGTCGTGGTCGCTGTTGCAATTACCAGTCTTACAAGTTCACTGGAAATGCCATATCGCATTTGAAAGTTTTTTCCTAAATGATGTGTCTAGTGCACACAAGTAATAATTTGAAAAAGCCCTCCAGTCAGGAGGTTAGAATAGGTGCTGACAGTTGTCCCTTGCAGCATCACAATCTATGAATCTCTAAATCTAATATATTTATTTCTTCCCATTTGTAGAGTTGTACTTGACAACAAACGAAAAGTTTTGGGTTTATGTCATGAGATTACTATGTGAAATATTGAGAAGATAGGAAACTTGTCATTAGTAGGTTAAAGCTCAGACTTTCAATACAGCCATCTGATAAAATATAATAAGAAGGTAAAACTGTACTAAATTAAAACATGTAAAAATTGATTTGGTATAGTGCATTTCCTCTTCTTAGAAACATAGAAATGTTGGTTGGCAGGGACCTATGGCGGCCCTCTTGCTCAGAGCAAGGCCACATAAATATCTCAAAGTGCAGTCTGCAGCTGTTGCCCCTTATTATGTCATCTGGTGCTACTGAGAAGAGTATGACTGTCAGCTTTGTGACTGTCTTTCAAGCAGTTGTAAGCTCTCAGATCACCCCTTAGCCTCCTTGCTACCTAGCCTTATCACTACTTATATACTTGTCAAACTCTAAGAACAATGCTGTCAAATACTGCAATCCATGTCCCCAGTGAAAAGGGACACTTTATTTGGTTTCTCAGGAATGAAAATACTTAGCTTGCACCTTTCCTGTTCTAGGGTGTATCATAGAATCATAGAATCATAGAATCATTGAGGTTGGAAAAGACCTCTAAGATCATCGAGTCCAACCGTCGACCCAACACCACCATCTCCACTAAACCATGTCCCTAAGTGCCTCATCTACTCGTTTTTTAAATACCTCCAGGGATGGGGACTCAATCACTTCCCTGGGCAGCCTCTTCCAATGTTTAACCACTCTTTCAGTAAAGAAATTTTTCCTCATGTCCAATCTAAACCTCCCCTGGCGCAACTTGAGGGCATTTCCTCTCGTCCTATCGCTTGTTACTTAGGAGAAGAGACCAACACCCACCTCGCTACAACCTCCTTTCAGGTAGTTGTAGAGAGCGATGAGGTCTCCCCTCAGCCTCCTTTTCTCCAGGCTAAACAACCCCAGTTCCCTCAGCCACTCCTCATAAGACTTGTTCTCCAGACCCCTCACCAGCCTCGTTGCCCTTCTCTGGACACGCTCCAGCACCTTGACGTCTTTCTTGTAGTGAGGGGCCCAAAACTGAACACAGTATTCAAGGTGCGGCCTCACCAGGGCCGAGTACAGGGGCACGATCACTTCCCTCCTCCTGCTGGCCACACTATTTCTGATACAGGCCAGGATGCCATTGGCCTTCTTGGCCGCCTGGGCACACTGCCGGCTCATGTTCAGCTGGCTGTCAACCAACACCCCCAGGTCCTTTTCCACTGAGCAGCTTTCCAGCCCCTCTTCCCCAAGCCTGTAGCGCTGCATGGGGTTGTTGTGGCCCAAGTGCAGGACCTGGCACTTGGCCTTGTTGAATCTCATCCAGTTGGCCTGGGCCCATCGATCCAGCCTGTCCAGGTCCCTCTGCAGAGCCTTCCTACCCTCGAGCAGATCAACACGCCCGCCCAACTTGGTGTCGTCTGCAAACTTACTGAGGGTGCACTCAATCCCCTCATCCAGATCATCAATAAAGATATTGAACAAGACCGGCCCCAAAACTGAGCCCTGGGGAACACCGCTCGTGACCGGCCGCCAACTGGATGTAACTCCATTCACCACAACTCTCTGGGCCCGGCCGTCCAGCCAGTTTTTTACCTTAGTGTATCACTAAGATAACATACATCTCAAGCCTTTCAAAAAAAGTATCCTTCCAAAGTTGCCATGGCAAACTTTTCCGGTTCCTTTGAAGCATCAGGCTGCTCTGAGGTATAAGCATTTGTTGTTGTCTGCTTCCTGATCTAAATGCCCAGTAATCTGGGGATCTAAATATACCGTTAGATGCAAGAGTACAATACAAATGTTATGTATGCGTAATATGCATATTGAAGCTCTGAAAGGAAACATTTAATAGCCTTTAAGGTTCTTTCAGACTCTCAGCAGCCCTCTTCAAGTTATATATTCTACCTTCTATGCCACATATCACTTCAGAATGGCAAAAGTGGGAAGATGTATGGCAGAAAATGCCCACAATAGAATTAAACCTAATTAGTATCCCTTTTTATTGTCAAAGTACTGAATAAATATTGAACCTAGAACATTCTTCAAACCAAGACTAAAACTTCAGCGGGTGTCTGGTATTAACCTTCAGCCATCTTAGAAGATTTCTTGAAAGCTAGAAATTCAGAAATTGCCAGCTAGCTATTGTAATCAATGGCAGGGGAAAAAAAAACCAAAACCAAAACAAAAACAAAAAAAACACAAAAAAAACACCTAAGGGGTGGATGGTCTCTTTCATCACTATTTTTGACTGGTATATTATTTGGAGCTAAGTTAACTCATTTGAATTTTTTGCCTCAGTCTTCCCCGGCAAGTGCTCGAGCCACACCGCCCAAGCAGCGGAAAGCAAAGGCGGGGACTGGGAGAATGAAGAGCTGCCCACTATAGGAGAAGATCAGGTTTGAGACCATCTAAGGAACCTAAAGATGCACAAGTCCATGGGACCTGATGGGATCCATCCACGAGCCCTGAGGAAACTGGCGGATGAAGTTGCTAAGTCACTATCCATCATATTTGAGAAGTTGTGGCAGTCCAGTGAAGTTCCCACTGACTGGAAAAGGGGAAAAGAACACCATTTTTAAAAAGGGCAAAAAGGAAGACCCAGGGAACTACAGGCCAGTCAGTCTCACCTCTGTGCCTGGGAAGATCATGGAACAGATCCTCCTGGAAGCTGTGCTAAGGCACATGAAGGACAGGGAGGTGATTTGAGACAGCCAGCATGGCTTCACCAAGGGCAAGTCCTGCCTGACCAACCTAGTGGCCTTCTATGATGGGGTGACTACATCAGTGGACAAGGGAAGAGCTACAGGTGTCATCTATCTGGACTTCTGTAAGGCCTTTGACATGGTCCCCCACAACATCCTTCTCTCTAAACTGGAGAGATACGGTTTTGATGGGTGGACTGTTCAGTGGATGAGGAATTGGTTGGATGGTTGCATCCAGAGTGGTCAACAGCTCAATGTCCAGATGGAGATCGGCGACAAGTGGTGTCCCGCAAGGGTCCATATTGGGACCGGTACTGTTTAATATCTTCATCAATGACATAGACAGTGGGATTGAGTGCACACTCAGCAGACGACACCAAGCTGAGTGGTACGGTTGACATGCCAGAGGGATGGGATGCCATCCAGAGGGACCTGGACAAGCTGGAGAAGTGGGCCCATGTGAAACTCATGAGGTTCAACAAGGCCAAGTGCAGGGTCCTGCACCTGGGTCGGGGCAACCCCCGTTATCAATCCAGGCTGGGGGATGAAGGGATTGAGAGCAGCCCTGCCGAGAAGGACTTGGGGGTACTGGTGGAAGAAAAGCTGGACACGAGCCAGCAATGTGCACTTGCAGCCCAGAAGGCCAGTCGTATCCTGGGCTGCATCAAAAGCAGCGTGGCCAGCAGGTCGAGGGAGGTGATTCTGCCCCTCGACTCTGCTCTGGTGAGACCCCACCTGCAGTACTGCGTCCAGCTCTGGAGCCCTCAGCACAAGAAAGACACGGACCCGTTGGAGCGGGTCCAGAAGAGGGTCACGAAAATGACCAGGGGGATGGAACAGCTCTCCTGTGAAGAAAGGCTGAGAGAGTTGGGGTTGTTCAGCCTGGAGAAGAGAAGGCTTCGGGGAGACCTTATTGCAGCCTGTCAGTACTTAAAGGGGGCTTATAAAAAAGATGGTGACAAACTTTTTAGCAGGGCGTGTTGTGACAGGACAAGGGGGAATGGCTTTAAACTAAAGGGGGTTAGATTCAGACTAGCTATAAGGAAGAAATTTTTGATGCTGAGGGTGGTGAAACACTGGCACAGGTTTCCCAGAGGGGTAGTGGATGCTCCATCCCTGGAAACATTCAAGGTCAGGTTGGACGGTTTGAGCAACCTGATCTAGTTGAAGATGTTCCTGCTCATTGCAGGGGGGTTGGAGTAGATGACCTTTAAAGGTCCCTTCCAACCCAAGCTATTCTATGATTCTATGAATGGACAGAGTTTTACATCTAATATGCATATTCAACCATGATGAATTGCATGACATTTTTTTCAGTATCCACCCATAACATCTATGTTGAAGACAGCTCTAAATTATTGTTATTCCAGATCATTTCATGCCTGGACTGTAGGGAAGAACATGCAAGCTAAGATAAACTTGGCCCAAAGATTTAAAATATCTTTGTCCAACATCTTGTTGGACAATTGAACCAAACTGTTCAGGTAATGAATTAAAAGGTAGTGAAGTCCGTGAGGTACAAGTGAAAGCATGAGACAAACACAGTGCTACAGTCTGAACTAAGATTGCTAAATGAAAATTAAATGAAACTAAATGATTACTTAAAATGAACATATAGTAACTCTTGTTCTCTGTAAATTCATATAGAATAAGTTATTAGATCTTCCCATTCAAAAGTGTTGTTCTTGTTTATCATGAGCTGCTGGATAGAGCAGTAGGAAAGTAACACAGAGCTTCTGTAACATATCCAAGATCACCTTGAAAGATAACCATTATTAGTCTTTAAGATCCTGTATTGTTTGTCAAATGATGTAAGTACATTTATTTTGCCAATGCTGCAAGTTATGCACTGCATAAATGGACGTCAGTATTAGCCCTGCTGTCAGTATGCACCCACAGTGTGGGTGCTCTGATGTCAGTTTGCACCCACAATGACCAGGACTGGTAAGAGCCTTCATTAAAAAACACATAAGAAAATACATAGATTGGCAAGCAAAGTGTGCAGGGTGCTGTGGACCAGAGAGACCTCGCAATCAATAAACCAGGGCTGAAAGGAGGCCACCCCAAGAGTATGCACACAAATAAGGAAATGCAGACAGGACAGCGCGATGGGGAATGTGCTCACGCTTTTCCTGGGAAATCAGCATGACTGGAGCCCATCTGAAGTGCCTGTACACTAATGCATACACAGCCTGGGCAATGAACAGGAGGAATCAGAGGTCTGCATGTGATTGCAGGGTTACGATCTCTTTGGCATCACAGAGACGGGGTGGGATGGCTCACACAGCTGGAGTGCTGCCATAGCTGGATGCAGGCACTTTAGGAAAAACAGGCTAGAATGGCAAGGATGGGCAGTTGCCCTTTATGGGACAGAGCAGCAGGGATGCGTGGCACTCTGCCTAGGGACAGGTGATGAGCCAGCTGAGAGCTTATGGCTTGGGGTTATACAGTGGACCAACAAGAGTGATGTTGTGATGAGTGACTGTTACTGTATATCAGCTGACTTAATACAAGATAGTAGTTCTCCTGACAAACCTTGCCCCATGTATGTGTTTAGACCACATAACACTATTACTGATTTGAATCTCCAGCATTCTTTCAGAATACCGTTAGGCATTAACACCTTGGCTATCATGGAGCGGTTTATTTTCTCAAGAAATCTAGTTTTTGTCTTGATAATGAATGAACCAATTGTTGAAATCTTACGTTTTTTTGAGGAACAAAATTCTCATTTTCTGAACATGTACCAATAAATCTGAAATAGTCAGCAAACAAACCCAATTTTTGTTGATTGTTGAAGCAGACAATGAAAAAGACAACCAGCAAAGCCCACCAAAAAGAAAGACTAAAAGGTACAAGGAGTTACATGCCAAAGGTGACTAACTAGAAGTCTATAAAAAATGTGCACTGGGAAAGGAAAACTAGGAATTTATTTCTTAGGTTAGGTTAGACAACATGGGGAGACAATGTATAATGTTTACCCTTAATGTTAGCCTATAACCTAATTTACCCTTTAGCCTGTAACCAGGTCTGGACCTTAAGTCCACTTGACTCTAAAATCTGCCTGCCCCTCTAGAGTCTATATAGTGAGATGCTAAGTTTAAGACTGAGTCTATGTGCTGTGAGAATGTAATTAAATTAAATAGCCCCAGATACTCTAGTTTATCTAACCTCTTTGTGGGGTACTTGAAGGAGGCATTATTTTTAATTTGTTCTGCTTCACAATGGCACAATACACCTTCAAGTTTACCTATGCTTTTTGTCATTTAACAAACTTCCGCATGTCACCTTAAGCACTAAACACAAATAAAACAACAAATTCTCATAAGTAAGTTAAATTTGGAGCAATTGTTCTCAACCTGTACTCATTTTGAAATTTGCTGCTTCTGCTTCAGACATGAAGTACTTGTGTGCATAATTCTAACAATTATTCCAACAGAGGATATTTTTTCTCACTATAAGCCCTTGCTTGCTTTAAAAAAAAAAAAATAAAACCTGCATAGAATTCTAAATGTTAGGAGGTAGATGAAAATGAGCATTATTATGTCTACCCATTGACTTCATTGTCTGTCCCCAACTTCTCCCCAGCTGTAGCTAGCAATAGCTTACAGCAATTTTGCTTTGCACCTGAATTTCCCTTTTTCAAAGCAAGCTGGAGGTATAAATATAATTTCAGACAGTAAATATTGGTGTCTAACTCAGGCAGTCAGAGTTCAAGATTTTAGCCTGTTTTCAGAAAGATGTTGCCCATGTACATAAATAGGTTTCATGTGTGGCTTTTATCTTCCCTGCACAGTATATACACAGACTAAATACTTGAATTGACTCATTTCATGCAGGCAACACAACTTTTCTTGAAAACAGCCTGAAGCAAAATTTAGAGTCTTTATATTGTTTTCAAGGAAGATGAGATGTTACAGGTGCTCTGGAGAAACAATTGAGGAAGAAATTGTGACTAAATGTTTAGCCAGGCTAAATGAATGCAAACAACAACTGCAAAGGTGAGCACAATGTCCAGAGGTTAAGACAGCACTGCACCCTGAAGGCTGGAGAGAACTTTCATTTATTATGATAACAAGTTTTTGATAGCTGAGGTTGTGGACTCCATTCTCTAATCTGCTGAGCAAGGAGGCTTTGCTGAGAGCCACTTTGTTAGTGGCCACGATGCCAACTGATCCACTACCACCTCATTAAATCATCATTAGATAACCAGTGTAGCAGTTCGAACAAAGTAGAGGTGCTTCCAAATACATTGTAAAGAAATGAAACATGAAAAGACATCTGCTTCCTCCACCAGAGATATTTCATGTAAGAAACTTAGGTACTCGTATCTTGATTTTTACTTGGTTCATGAAGATGCTAACATGCTGAGCATTTTTCTTATTACTGCACTGCATTCTGCCAGCTTCCATCAGGCATTGACATGGCATAGCTCAATCTCTCATGCCTGATGGCACGAAACTTCATGTGACACAATGTGACTGGACAGTAGATCTGGCAATGTTGCAAATACAGTGACGATGTGTTTAAACCAGTGAAGGGTCAACACTAAAAGTTCAGGTGAACTTTAAGTTCAGATGCCTATCCAAAGCTACTTGGAAGTTATAAAAATATGATTTTGGTGTCGTGCTCCTTCTTCAGATTCCAGGTCAGCAATATTTCTTTTAAATCAGTCTCCAAAATAATCAAATTCTTACCCTGAAGCCATAGAAATCACTTGTAAATTATTTCTGTGAAATGAAAATAGATTTGCACCTTCACCTATTTTATCCTCTTCTAAGCCATTTTTTTTTTCTTCCCTGAACAGTAGTTCACTGATACACTCCTTCTCAGCTCTGTGTCCTCAACAGGTACAATATTTTGTGCTCAGGCCAGGTACTGTACTCAGATCTTTAGGGTCTGCATTGTTCAGACATTGCTGCAACCATCAACCTCTCACCAATTCAGAGAGCTGTGTACCACATTTTGACCAGCCAGAAATGGTCTTAGTCATTGCTCAGTTTCTGATTTAGATTTCTATCATCTTGCCCCTTCTAACTTCCATCACCGCTCTCTCTTTACTGCCCCAGCCACATTACCTCTTTGTAATACAGAGGAGCAGGAATCAAACCCAGGACCCAAAATGAGTGGTGTATTGTGTCAACACAGAATACAGAACTGCCTAGCAATGAATCTAAATCACTGTGTGTTTGTAAAGGGTAGCCAGACAAGTAACCCACAGAGAACGCGCACAGTATAATTCTGGTTCTGCCTACAGCAAAATGTCAGCTGCTCTAATTGTGGCACATCCCAGCAAATATTGAAGGTGAGATGATAAATACAGATCAGCTTGACATCAGCTGTCACAAGGAAAACAAATGAACTTACAGTGGTGGGAAAGGTGGAGAATACCAATAGCACAGACAAACTGAAAGGAAATAAGAGAGTCAGATCTTGCCTAGTTATTTTAATTGATGATTAGACAGAAATACCATGTTTAAAGAAAGGCATATAAGGCACTCTGGAACAACTACAGCATATGTCTATGGAGCCTAGAAACCTGTCTCTGAAAACAGGGTAAATATACAGTGATATTTTTCCAGCATATGCTCACAACCTCCAACAGACAGTTAAATTGTATGTCATGTAATTAAAATACATGGGGTCTGTCCAAACTTTGGTGTCATTTATAAAGCACCAGCTGTTGGCGTCTCAGGATGTGGTTTCAGTAGCAATATTGGCTTCTCTGGTTACCCACTCCTGTCTGGGCACCATATTAACCTTCCAGTTCTTCCAGCAGAACCACTTCTATTCCTCTGCTGAGAGCAAATCTGGGCAATTGCTCTGGCTTAAAGTTTACTGGGGGGGGGGGGGGGGGGGGAGAGAGAGAGAAGTGTTTTCAAAGCCAAATCAGTTCACTGCAAGCTGATGGTGTGGCTGCACAGACATTTGTGCCAACACAGCTAAGAGACCCATTAATCAGAGCATGATGAACAAGCAATTGAGAATGTTTCTACCTCTTGTGATTGTTGACAAAACCTTGACAATGGAGGGAAAAAGGCTAAAGTTTGTTATTTTTAAAATCTTCCCCTTACAGACCAGGAGATGCCAGCTAGCTCGCAGAACAGGAGCTGGTGCAGGGACTAGAAGTGCCAGTGAAGGAGGCAGTTTCAAAAGCCAAGGGAATCCTTAAAACAAAAGCTGCTGAAGTAATTCCTTACTGAAAATTGGAATGAGCACTTGTAACTGTGGACCATTCTCATAGCAGCTGGTCTGGAACACTTTTCTTATTTTTTATCAAACTTTTCAGCTCATCTTTACCCTGTCTTTTCCTCACAATTGTTGAATGCTGCCTCAGTCATAAACCAGACACAAAGCAGGTATACTGCAGCACTCAAGCTGTGCCTGTTTTCAGTCTGTAGTTTTCAATTTTTCATACAATAAGTGAGTACCCTTTCCTACTGAGATACTTTCAGTTATAAATGCCTCCATTGTAGAGGGTGCTCTGGAGGGAACTGGTTCAGATAATGCAATGCTGAAAGGCAGGGGAACATTTTTCCTAATTGGACTCTTGAGTTTGGAAAATCTTTCTTTACTGGCTGGAGGAAACACTTCAGACTGAATGTCAGGACAAGAGATGATATATAAGAAAGGGAGACTGAAGGAATCTAAGGTAGACCCTAATTTATGACTCCTGAATAAATCTTTTTGATTGATTGCATTCAGTTTGTTTCTGTGCTCGGTTGAAACTCCCTTAAACAGCAGTCCATTTGCAAAGATTTTAGAAATACACCTCTCTCTCTTATCTTTAGTGTTCAAATGACTGTAAGCATTTTTCAGTCTAAGAATACTGGTCCATATTAATTCCTGGTTTAATACTGTGGCTTTGTGCCAGAGATCATTTTGACCCGTTATATATAACATAACAAAAGGAGCACTATAGAAGGAAACATTTAAGAAGCATAATGAAGACTTGCAGCGTTAGCAAAGGATAAAAATATTTGGGTAAAAAAGACAAAGGAAGGAAGAAAATCTCGAGACAATGTGTAGAGAACTGCAGGGCAATAACCCCACTGTTAGAACAGTAAACCAGCATTCTAGCTTTCATTTGAAATACTTAGCAAAAACCTGAGAAAGATAAGCTGACAAAGCTCAAGAAAAGATGGAATTTCTCCTCTCTTACAGAAAATAATATGCACAAGATAGTAGAACTAACATCAGACATAAAGTATTTGCTCCTTCTAATTGCTTTATGTCTTTACATATGGGAGGTCTGTGTCAATTCCAAACTTAACTGGATGCTCTTTAACTAAGTCTAAGAAAATTACCCCAGAAGTCCCTATTTCCATGACCACCAGACTTAGGAAAACTCAGAAGTCAGTTGGCACCTGCCTAAAAACTCCCTAAACATCTAAATGACATGCCTGGGTATGCACGTTCCTGTTTTTTTGCATTCTGTACAAGGGAGGACTAAGTAGTGCGGATAAGTTAACTTACAAGAGAGAGAACGGCAGGAGCAAAGTGCATTGACAGAGATTAACTAGTGAATAATACAGTACAGAGAATAAGAAATAATACTGACTCAGTGTATTTCTTGCATTAAAAGAACTAGGGACCCCTTAAGTGAGAATATTGTGTGTGTATCAATCAAATCATAATTCATATAGTTCAGCTGTAGAACTCTTTGTAACAAGATGTTGTAGAGGCCAAAAGGGCAAAGTGGTTCAAAACAGGGTTAGGCAAAGTCATGGATTATTTTACATTTACTTGTGGTTATTAAATACAACTTTTGAAATGCAATCTTTCAGACTGCTAGAAGTATACCATGGGAGGACCACTCTATATTGCTAAACATTATTGGTCTGGATGGAGACAGGCTATTGGGTTAACAACTCATATGTTGGAGGTTGCTTTCCTTTTAACTATTTTATAGTTTGATGATTAGTCTACTGTGAAGGGAAATACTGACAGCAAACCCCTCACAACGAGTTAGAAAATCCTTCCAAGATTTCTACTTGTAGGTAAATGACCTAAACATTAGTAATACATATATGTACATGTATGTGTGTATATATATAGTGGGAAACAGCGTCAGCTATAGTTTCAGGCATCTTTTTAGAAGAAGGGCAAGCTACCCCTATTTAGGACTCTGAGCTTCCTACTTGGCAACACTATGTGGAGACTGGAATTGTAGGAAATATTCTAGTGCAAATTACGCAGACAGCCCATACATATATCAGAAAAATTCCCATTTTAAAAACTAAGAAAAGTTTAAACAGGTAACTTCTATGAGCCTTATGTGCTTTTCAGGTGACTACATCTTTGATTTTGCTTTCTGACTGTGCATTTTGGATTGTCAGCTACATAATGTTCATTTCTCCAACCTTAACTATCATTTTGCTCCTTTTTTCCCCCCCTAATCTTATTTCTGTTCTGGCTGCTGTCTGCTTCATGTGTAAAGTTCTTTTTGGGTTTTTTTAATAGTCTTTTAATAGTCTCAATGAGAATAATTAAAATCACTCCTGTTGTCAAACATAGGACGTTTTTTGTTTCCTCTTCATATGAGAGCATTTCTGTCCAAGCCAATTTGGAGTAGTTGCTCCAGTGATAACATGCATAGAGATATTAAACACAACATACATATTGAATTGCTTCTATCTACTAATTTTATAAAAATCATATTGCTTACATTTTTTTCTTTAATGTAACCTTGGTAAAACTTCACCAAAATCAACATCCCTATTTTCCAGCTAATTATTCATAAACAAATTGTGTATTTGGTGCAAGAACATAGCCAGTGAAAAGCTGTTCATATTACTGTGTCACACAATACTATCATTACTCAGATTCCATAGCTGACACACGCTAGTGTACAATGCACATGGCTCTATTATTATTTTACCCTGACCAAAGACTAGCAAGAGATGCTAACTGAACAAAATTATTAAAACTTTTTGTCAAAAATTAAGTGCTAGTTAAATTGAATAAAATGTTCATCAGTTTCAACCCTAAAGTAGGTGAAGCCAAAAGGAAGCTGGACATATGGCAGAAATTTGACTGTGCAGTGGGTCATAAATAATGAGCTGAATTACTTAGTTAAAGAAATCTCAAAGCAGCCAAATTCAGGGTTCTCCATCTGGAAACCAGGAATGCAAGCTATACTTCAAGAATGGTTAAAATCATCTTGGAAAGCAGTGATTCAAAGGAAGACATGGATCACTGTAGATAATTACATCAGCATAGCTGTCAGACACTCTGCGGCAAAGAAAGCTAATGTAACACTTATGAACACAACCTGAAGAACATCAAGTAGAAGTAGGGAAAGTTTTACCTCTGATAAAATTTAGCAGAGGAAACTACCTCTATGTTGAGTTTTGTGGTCCACATTTGAAGAAGGATGTGGAACATACCAGTGAGAGATCCATGAGGAGCAGAGGCCAGGATGATGAGCAGAAAACAAGCATTTCATAACAGGGTTTATGAAGTCAATGTAGCAAGATAGGGAAAACAATAGCATTCTAGACTCGTTCCTGAAAATATCGGAAGAAAATTTTGAATATTTAGTATGCACAGTATTAGCCAAATTATGTTGGTGTTAACTTGTCTAAAGTTACTGAAGTTTTCTGGGAATTAAATTTGCCCAATTCTTTTGATACAGACAGACATCAAAGATATTTCACAGAGATCAATATTTCACAAAGATGTAAGACTTTATCAAAATGTGCACATTTTGGACTCTGAGCAGTGAGCAGTCAGTGATGTAGTTATATGATCACTCACTAATGGACATGAAGATATACTCAAAAGCTAAGATGTTGAGAGAACCCCTATTTTTCGTGTGCTATAGATCTACAGAGAATGACACAGCAAAAATAGAGAAAATAGATTTTTCTAAATAAGAGCTAAATAGAAAGCATAGAAGAAAGCAATCACTGCAGAGCGTCTGGTATCGGAACTCTGCTGTGCTACTGGTGAAGCAGGCACCTTATTGAGAAGAGGTCTAGAAAATTCAAAACACCTTTTTTTTTTTTTTTTTTTTCAAAAATCTGTGGGTGTCTAGAACAGCAATATAAAGATGCACTTGAGTATAAAGGGTGGTGATGGTGTCTCTCATTAGCTTTTTTGTTTCATGCAAGAATAGTGACAGCACCCAGAAAACTGTGGTTCGTATTAGTGAACATCTGCAGTGAATAGACAGGTATCTAGATGTGACAGGTGAAGTAAAGAAACCCAGTGCCAAACAGAGCACAAAAAGAATCAGCTAAATGCAGGCTGGAGAATAAAGAACCTAAAATGATATCAAAGGTGAAATTGCATGGCAGTTCTTCTATAATGCCCTATAATAATAGACAAACAAATGCAATACAAAAGGACCATTTTCAAAGGTGTTCTGCCTGTTATTTACTTCAATAGCACAATAACTAAGGCAAATGACCTTCCCTCTTCCCTCAGTATTGACCTAGAGCTGTCGCTTGTCAGTATCCGTGTACTTGTATAAGACATTTTTAATGTCAGCCCACCTAGCAGTATTCAGGAAATTGGTAAAAACTTACAATCCTTTGCAGTAGACTTGTCAGACTAAAGTGCTACTCTTAGAAATTAAAACTGAAGGCATGCCTAGCAACTCCCTGCTTGATTAAGCGCCAGAGCATCTTCAGCATCAAGGAGAACAGAGTGGAACTACAGACACTGAGAACAGAGAGTTCAAAGTTACATTTTATTCTGTTTTAAACATGTGCTCACACATCTTTTTTGCAAATGTACACATATCACATGCATTTGTGCATCTTAGACATGCAGCTGTGACACAAATGTACTGTCTGGCCTTCTAACTGTATAACTTTCACAAGCTTCTAATGAAATGCTCTGAATCTGTAGTGCCATGACCAGCAGAATCATGGCTCTGTGCGTTTACTAACTAATAAAGGAGAAAAATTAATATACCTTATGAATTTAATCTTTTAAGTCTCACATCTTTCAAAATCAAAACTTAGCACTCCAAAAGAGGTATTATAATCATCAGCAGTGTGCCATACTGACACTTGAAATATGTATACTGATACTGAATCATTAGTGAACTCTATGTTACTTTGGAATTTAATATTTTAAAATGTTTCTTCTTGACATCTTCCTGGATCAAATTGCCTACAATAATCTATAAGCATTACTTCACATTTTTTCTAGACAACATTATACTGTTGTTTAAAGGACTGTACTCTTTGATGAGACATGAACACTTTGACAAAATCATTTGCATAGCAAAGTTGCCACACAGAACAAGATGAGTTTGGGAAGCTTTATTATCTTAGACAATCAACTTTGCAATTAGATGTTATCTCAAGAGAAATTTGGAATCCAAAGAATGACAAGGAACAGAATGAATCCAGCAGAGTCATAACCAGACAGTAGTTCAAGAGATTTTCCTCTTGCTAATGGGGCAGCATTGATGTAAGTGAGGTTTCCCGAAAGAAAACTCTCTGTTAGTAGAAATAGCACTTATTGGCATTATGTAAGTTAAATTACAGAAATGCATTGACACTGATCAGTCTTCCTCTTGATTTTCCTTGTGAGTTGAATTCAAATTGCCTTTGAAAATCTCCCCCTGTGGCAGGAAACCTTATGTCCACTGTACTGTTTAAGTAATGCAAAACAGGCCCGTAGCTGCACTATCTTAGGCTGCGATCCTGTCAGATTTTGTAAGGTGAGCAATACCAGGCATTGAAGAGGAGACCTATTCAAAGCAAAACCAGATGGTGCAGGAGGTGGTGCTGGTGACTCAATAATCGACATGCTTCCCTCTGAGTCAGCGCTGAGCTGAAGACTCCATAGCCCAACGTGGTACTAGGGGTGCTGTCAAGAATCCTGTCTTTCAAATTGAATGTGAATCAAAAGCTGTGGCTAGTCCTCCTCCCTAATGGTATAGCTTTAAAAATCGGGGGGCTGTCAGAAGAGGGAAGGAACTAGTTACCAACAAGAACAAAGGAGGACACATGCTTTTCCAGATTAGGGAACTGATTTCATGGGTGGGTATTCATATATACCTATGAGACTCCATACACTGTGCAAGTCTGAAGGCACAGGGATTTTACACAAAATGTAAAATGTGAATTTCCTTAAATACAACAAACTGTTGGTACTAGTAGCCATTCTGTAGTAGAACCACTATATTTCTATCGAAGCTATTTTTAGATGTGTTTTTTACAAAAATAGTACAATTTATGCTGGAAATTGGGTCCCACGTATTCACCTTATTCATATTGCTTCTCTAGTAAGTTTGTCCATTCTTGCGGTAATACTTTTTTTCTACTTTTTTTCTACTTTTTTTCTACTTTTTTTGTTGTGAATGTAATCTGGCTTGTTAGGAGTAAAATATTACAAAAATGTAAACCCTGAAAAGGCTTGTGACCCAGACAATTTTCAACACAACAGTTTCAAAGAATCCAGCTGTAATGGCCCTTGCAGAATGGACATTGCAGACAATAGCTTGGAAGCATAGCAAACCCTGGTGGCGTGCATAAAAGTTCATTGCTACAAAATGTTCATGACTTAGATGCCCTCAACCCTTTTCTACTAACCGAAGTAAGAAACTGATCTGCATTCGTTCCTCATGTTCACTCAGGTGACCACCTATAGTGAATGATGCCACAGATGGCAGCCTGGATGGGAAAACAGTACCTTTTCATTTCTTTTACAAAGTCCACCAAGCTGTCCAGAAGCCTGAAGACTAGAAGAGATCTCAAGCAGACAGCAAATACAAAGCCTTGGAGACATGTAGTTAGAAACTGAAAAGACTAGTCAAGAAAGGCCCAATACTCTTAGATACAGCACACGTGCCACCTTTCAAAACTTGCTATATTTTTAAGAAATAGTTTATAGTATGTTCCTGACATCATAGCAGCTGGGTTAGCACAGAGTACCATAGACAACAGAAGGGAAAGAGCTTCATCTACTGAGAAAGCTTCATGTCCAATACCCCTTTGTCTTGCTTATATCATCAGTCTTCAGACTGGAGCCATTTTTTACGTGGTTTAAACAACGTGTCATTAGGAATTCTCTAGCATAGCTATATTCATGGATAACGCATTCATCTATTAAAGTCATATGTAAATATCACAAATGTTTTCCTAAGTGGTCTACTGTTGTTTTAGCTAAAAGTAGTTAGCACTTCAAAGCAATGTGGAGTCTGGCTTTCGGAACATTTGTAATATAAAGTCTTTCCTTTTCAACTTCCTATAGTGTGCTTTTCCTGAGTCACAAACAAGGAGTATGAATGAAATAGTGGCGATAGATGCACTAAAATTGGAATTGTCAGCCTTTTTTTTTCTTCCCAGTGTCCCTTCTTTGCATATGGGTCCTAACTGTGTATTGAGCGGAAAACTATTCCTACCTACAGAGCTAGGCCTATCAGCCTTCTAAATTGTTTCTTATAACAGTTTGTTTTCTTTCCTCTACTCTCACAAGAACCTAACAAGCCATGCACTGTCATCACATGCTGATTACAATTAGTGTATAAGACTGGAAATGCAGTATGAGTAATGCATCGTGTTCTGTGTTAAACAAATCTTCTATTGAAAGCTAGAAGAAAAGTGCTATCCCAAATTAAAAATAAGCAAAATCTTAGTGTATTAATTGATAACCGTTTAGGTCCTTCCTGCAGTTAGCTAATTCACTCCTGATTCTTATCTTGTGAAAGGCACATTCTCTTTCATTCAACAATTTTTAGTCTGACACAATAACGTTTCTGGTTTTCATGGACTTGCGTTTTATTGGAAACACAAGGAAACAAATTATGTCTGAATGATAAAGAGAGAGAAACAATGCCGATGAAGTATTCAATCCGAAAGCACATTTTCTAAATTTCCCTTCTGAATATCAAGGTTTGGAACAGGGATGAGTTTTATATCTTTTGAATTGCTCTTTGAGCACCGCTGCTTCTGGACTACACATGCTGGTGCCAGTGTTCTGGGCATTTATGGGCTCTTGCTTTCCTCACAGTAGTATTTTTACAGTCATTCCTTAATTTCCCTTTGTCCTCTTCTCTGTAACAGTTGAGAAGACACAGGCTTTGTGTTATATACTATTTCTTAAACTTTGAAAGAAAGATAGAAGTAATTTGAAATTTTGTCTTTAGCTTTTTTAACACTATATATTTCTGAAGTAAATATTTACAGGTTAAATGTATTATTATACTAATGCTTTCCTTGTACTGTAACTGAGAAATGGTCCTCACATCAAAGTATGACCTGTCAATATACTCTCCAGATACTAAGATAAAAAAACTTTTTGCATTCACCCCACATAAATCCACTAATCTCCAAAACTCATGGCTTAAGTCTCACTTGTATTAAAAACATAAATATAGCTTTGGCAAATTCAGGTCCACTGACATTTCCAGAGAAAGCTAAACGTAACTTAATGTGAAAGAAAGAAAGATTAGGCCTTCCATTTTCAATTAAAAACAATTAATTATTAAATTTCATAGGAAAGGTGCCAGTCAGCTGTGATTTTTATTTATCTGTTCATTTTATTAATACATTAGAAGAGCAAAAATAGTATTTTCTTTCCAATAAACCTATCCATTTGACAAATATTTTATATCACCGGTTGACTACTCAGCATGCCTGCCTTTTGTTAACATCATTGATAAAGGAATAGACACACATCTAGGGTACCCAACTGTGTATTATCTACACTACAAATCACCCGTCTTCACTCGTTAGCTCCTGTATTGAAACACACAAGGGAGCTCAGGTGTTCATATCACCAAGGCATGAATTCTTAAAACTGTTTTTTCTTAAACTGACTGGTGAACTACCATGGGTGAATGGGAAAGCAAAAATAAGAACTGGTGCATGAGAAACAGAAGTTGACACTTTTATAAAAACAGAGATTGAAAGCCTAACCACAGTGCTGTTGTTCAATATCTGGAGTCACAGAGAAGGCAGAATGTGAACTGACATCTTCGCTCCATTTATGCTTAAGGGCAGAGGACAACTTCCTCTAATAGTGGCATTTCTTTGATTCCATCATCTTGAGGAAGCTATGCAGGACTTTGGATGTATCTCCATCTACAAATGTATTTTGGTTTTTGTTTTTTAAATATGGTGCATTGAAAATCCATCCTGTAACTCCAGTAACAGTATTGACACCACTGTTCCCTCTTAAGAGTTCAAGAACTCTCAAGAAGAGTTCTTTAATGGTAAGACCAGTTGTTCTTCGGGTACCCAGCCCTGTGAGCTGGAATACAGCGACGGGGAGCAGAATGAAGCCCCCATAATCCAAGGGGAAATGGTTAGCGACCTGCTACACCACTTGGACACACACAAGTCTATGGAGCCACATGGGATCCACCCAAGGGTACGGAGGGAGCTGGCAGAAGTGCTCACCAAGCCACTTTTAATTATTTATCAGAAGTCCTGGCTAACCAGGGAGGTCCAAGTTGACTGGAGTTTAGCAAATGTGATGCCCATCTACAAGAAGGGCCGGAAGGAGTATCCAGGGAACTACAGGCCTGTCAGTCTGACCTCGGTGCCGGGGAAAATTATGGAGCAGATCGTCTTGAGTGCCATCACGTGGCACGTACAGGACAACCAGGTGATCAGGCCCAGTCAGCATGGGTTCATGAAAGGTAGGTCCTGCTTGACTAACCTGTTCTCCTATGAAAAGGTGACCTGCTTAGTGGATGAGGGAAAGGCTGTGGATGTGGTCTACCTGGACTTTAGTAAAGCCTTTGACACCATTTCCCACAACATTCTCCTGGAGAAACTGGCTGCTCATGGCTTGGATGGGCGTACTCTTCGCTGGGTAAAAAACTGGCTGGATGGTCGGACCCAAAGAATGGCGGTGAATGGAGTTCAATCCAGTTGGCAGCCGGTCACGAGCGGTGTTCCCCAGGGCTCAGTTTTGGGGCATGTCTTGTTCAATATCTTTATCAATGATCTGGATGAGGGGATCGAGTGCACCCTCAGTAAGTTTGCAGACAACACCAAGTTGGGTGGGAGTCTCGATCTGCTTGAAGGTAGAATGGCTCCACAGAGGGATCTGGACAGACTGGATTGATGGGTCAAGGCCAGTTGTATGAGACTCAACAAGGCTAAGTGCCAGGTTCTGCACTTGGGTCACAACAACCCCATGCAGCGCTACAGGCTTAGGGAAGAGGGGCTGGAAAGCTGCCTGTCGGAAAAGGACCTGGGGGTGCTGGTCGACAGCCGGCTGAACATGAGCCAGCAGTGTGCCCAGGTGGCCAAGAAGGCCAATGGCATCCTGGCCTGTATCAGAAATAGTGTGGCCAGCAGGAGTAAGGAAGTGATCGTGCCCCTGTCCTCGGCCCTGGTGAGGCCGCACCTTGAATACTGTGTTCAGTTTTGGGCCCCACACTAAAAGAAGGACGTTGAGGTGCTGGAGCGTGTCCAGAGAAGGGCAACGAAGGTGGTGAAGGGTCTAGAGCATAAGTCTTATGAGGAGCGGCTGAGGGAACTGGGGTTGTTTAGCCTGGAGAAAAGGAGGCTGGGGGGAGACCTCATCGCTCTCTACAACTACCTGAAAGGAGGTTGTAGTGAGGTGGGTGTCGGTCTCTTCTCCGAAGTAACAAGTGATAGGACGAGAGGAAATGGCCTCAAGTTGTGCCAGGGAAGGTTTAGATTGGACATGAGGAAAAATTTCTTCACTGAAAGTGTTGTCAAGCATTGGAAGAGGCTGCCCAGGGAAGTGGTTGAGTCACCATCCCTGGAGGTATTTAAAAAACTTATAGACGTGGTGCTTAGGGACGTGGTTTAGTGGTGGACTTGGCAGTGCTAGGTTAACGGTTGGACTTGATCTTAAAGGTCTTTTCCAACCTAAATGATTCTGTGATTCTATGATTCTAACAGTTGAAAAAAGCACTATTAATTTTCTCTTTCACTGATAACAATAGTGTGTGTCTTTTCTGACTAGTGTACATCGTAGGTAAATAACAAAATAAAGCTCATGATCATCTTACAAGCCTTGATTTCACATGTGACTTATTCAAATGTAGAGGTTAGGTTTAATGAATTAATCAAATGACTTTTTAGGCAATTGCTTTCTGGTACCTCTTCCTTACAAACCCAGTATCTTAATCATTTCTCAAATAATTGTAAATGATCAATAATAATAATAATAAAGCTCCTATCACTCCCAATAGTAGTTAATCAATGATTGAATTAAATACAATTGAACCATATATACCATAACTGCATGTGATGCTATCCTATTTGTGACTGAAAAGTTACAGAGAACTTTTTTCAAGCCTCCTTGTCATCTTTATAATATTTGGATGTTTTTTATATAAAAGTCAACAACAACAGAATCAAGTCCAGTATATTTAAAAAATAATGTACTTAATGTGATATAAAAAACCAGAAGATAGATGTCAGCTCACAGTACACCTGATAGCTTGGAGCTCACGTATTTAATTAATGAATAAAAGAACGACTCCAATGTCTTGTATATAACACAGCTGTAAAGTAATTCTATTTTTGTGTGAAATTCAGGTGACTTTTCCCTGGGCTGCAATGGAAACTGAGAGGCAGCTTACAGCATTGCCCGAGCAAATTGATTCTGTTTGGGAACTGCCTTTCTCTACCTGTGTGCAGCAGCTCTTAGAAACACAGCTATAGGCTCTTTTCCTCCATAAAGGCCATACAAGGAAACTCACACCACTTTGTGGAATATCATATTAGCTTAAATCATTCTTCATCTGAGCATTTAGGTTTTCCTGGATGTCATCTACAAGGCAACACTAAAACACCAAAACATATGTTTAACCTTAAGCATGTATGCGGTTCTGCTGAAGCCTTCCAGATCACTCACATGCTTAAATTTAAGTAACTGCCCAACAGCTTCATTAGAGGGAAGCCAAAAGAATACATTTCCTTTATTATTTCTGATGGTCTTCCACACAGATACAAAAGAAAAACAAAAGAAAGCAGAAAGTAATCGTCATCATATAACCATAAAAATCTGGGAAGATAAATTCAGAGCAGGGGGTTTTTTATAATTCATAGGTTGATACTGACAATATTTCAGTTGGATTCTGCCTTTCTAGCTCTAACTAGCTCTTTCTAAGTTCAGTTAAAGTTTCTGTTTCTTTGTTTACTTGTTCTCAAAAAATTCTTTAAACTGGTCATCTGATTGTCATGAGTTTACATTTTCACACAAACTCACCCGTACACATCCCTGTTTGCAAGCTGCAAATCCATTGTGTTGTGATGGATTGGAATCACATACTGTACCTTTGCACAGAATGGCAGAGAGACACTGCTTACTTGTCATGCAGTTCTCCAATGTTTCTCTGTGCTTTTCAATATGTATCTATAGGCCTTATGTATTGGACAGTATTCAAATCCTCCTCGTGGACTGAATCACTCATTTTCTCAGGGGCTTTTCAGTCAGGGTCTCAGTACTTTGGAATCTGAATACTTTCCAAACATTAATTAATGTATTGTTCCACAATCCCGTGAGAAAAGGGGATTATACTCTCCAATTAACAAATAGGGAAGTCAGAAAATGTAAGGTAAAAGCACCCATTACGTAAAATGCCTATTCTAATATACCTATATCTGATTTTCTCACAGTACTGAACCTTAGATAGCACCATATATTTTGAGGGTAGAGCCCCTTGGATTTAGCTATAGCTAAGAGTACAAGATAGAACATTTTCAAAACAAACATGATGTGTTCTAGGAAATGAAAATTAATATGTGAGAATTTTGGTTTAATTGGCTCACTTGCCATTGCAGAAATTCAGAGATTCTTAGAATTTATTTTTTTCACGGCAGCATATTCATTTGCTTCAACTGTGAAGATTTCCTTTCTGTTCCACTGGATTTCTCCTTCAGTCATGGCAAATCTACCCATTTCTGCAGTAAATCAGGCAGACATTATACATACAACAGCTCCTCTCACTTCATGAGCTCTACTAAGCTGCAGAGAATCTTTATGCAGTGAGGCAGGAGGAAAATATTAATTATTAAGTCAATTGATGATGATACAAAGTGTATGACATAAAAGTTTGGGCAATTGAGAGGAGCTCTCTATGTGATGTATACTGTAATGGCATAGATTTTAACTTCAAATCAAAAGGTGTCTCATAAGCACTAAAGATGGATTTCCAAGATAGTCAATGCTAATAAGTAGTCCTGTCACAAGATTTCATCAGAGAAATGCAATTAAATGACATTATCAAGCACTTAGGAAATATAGGTCAAGTGTAGAGGTTCTAACTTATTACAATCTAATTTCTTGATTTCATTGTTGTCTGACTTTGCACAGGTTTCAGTGTCTAAATAGATAGCAAGATAGGTGGGGCAAGGGAGGAGACATAGGGTTGTGTTTATTAATTGCTTAGATAAACTAGAAACAGAAATCACTGCCAGTAAATATGTGGGGATTGTATGAATTAATTGGTCTGAATGGCTTTTTCGCATTCTTTTTGCTGGGCAGAAAGGTTTCCTCTTTGTTTGGGAGCTGTGAAGAGGAGGAAAGGACTGTTCTCTCACCAAGGAGAAAAGACTCATTGACGTAGGAACAGAACAAAACGATAACCCAGGACAAAATTCAGGCCAATTGCAAATCTGGTGGCTCCGGCTCTGTTATATTAGATGCACTGTTACAAACTACATTCTCAGAATATTAAAATTCTTAGGTTGTAAGAAAAAAAGAAAGATATTCTAATCTCATATACCTGGAAAATGGCCACCAAAGAAAATATTACTACACATTCCAGCTAACTCTCACAGCTCAGACAGCAACTGGCACCAGAACTCCACAAAGCTGAGTTTTTTCGTTTAACTTCTTGGGCTTTTTTTTTTTTTTTCCCATTTGTTCTTAATGTTGTGAAATATTTTTATAAATAAATAAACTATCACTGAAACATAGTAAAAATGGGGAATGGGTGGAATACTTTATTTCTTACTTTCATACTGACAACTTTACCACAAATCCCGATATATTTCTCAGGCTGAATCAGAAAATAAAAAGCAGTCTCTATGGCCATTACCAGAATATATTCCAAAATTAGTTCATTTGAATAATGAAAATTATTTGCATATTAAACCAAAAGCAAATGGTGTTGCTTTTCTCTGAAGTATTCTATCACTGTTTTGTAAACAACATAATTCTCATTAGACTGAAAGAGTAGGAAGGATTTGTATATTTATACTCTATGTGGTACAAGTACCAATATTGTAGATGTGTACAGTTCAGTAATCTGTGTCTATTGACCTTGTCATTCTGATTCCACTGAGAAAGTGGGAACTGTATTTTCACATCTTTTATTTACTCACAGGCTGAAATTAGTTCTATGGCCTATGGGCTCCCTGAAGCTACTTCTGTGAATCACTGAATTGCTTCTGCTGTGTTATTGCACATTAGAAATGAAATAACTGCCAACAGCAGTTGCTTTCTGACCGATACTGCAGGCCAGATATATTAAAACTTGTTACAAGAAGTGTCTTCAGAATAAAATGAGTATAACAATGTTTAACTAGCCATTATGGATGAGAGCAAACTGCACTTGAGCTGTATTTAATTCCAAGCCCAGAAGAAGTTTCCAATTTAGGTTTAAAACTGGTTTTATTAACTGTGTCAACATTATTTGCCTATATCTTACTGGAAGATTAAACTACTTTAGCCTGAAGCAATTTTGAGCCATACTTGAATAAAAATGTAATTTACAGCTGCTCTTTAGAATACATTTTAAAATCAAAGTGATCAAAAATGTAGCAAATTAGAGCATACCAATCCTATGGGATCCAAGATTGTTCCTAAACTCTCAGCCATGGTGCACATTCAGCCACGTCCCAGCTCTGTGTTAGGATGAGACCTGAGCACGGAAACCAGAAAGAGGAGTACAGCTGAACAGCCTCCCGGGCTGGACAGTCATGCAATTAGCACTACAGGAGCACATAACAGCTCTCTGCACATAACTGCAGAAAAGCATCCTAAATAAAATCTCTCAATAGTAGTAAATCAGAAAAATATTTAAACGTTTGCTTAGAAACAAGTAAAGTCTGCGTAAAAAGCTTTTCCAGATCAAGAATTCCATTGGTATTTACACAAATTTCTCAATTGAATCTGCACTAATGGAAGTATGTTTTGACTTTTTCATTGTCATGGACTTTCCAATGTCATGTCATTGTCCATTTCCATGACAGGATGGTGCGTTTCTTATCTTTTTTGTATCAGCTTACAGTAAGTATTCATTTAAACTTTGTGTGCTGCCTGTTGTAAGCATGTTTGTAGTAATAATAATAATAATAATAATAATAATAATAAAAACTATTTGGTCAAATTCATTATTAGCACTCTAGAGCTCCTAGTATCTTCTGTGCACACACAGATAAATAAAATACCATAGGATGCATCCACTATTTTTAATAATCATTTATATAAGCATTTATACATATAAAGGACCGGGCAAACATTAAGTGATCTTTACCCCTTTGCAATATTATCTTCATTCTAATCAACATTTTCACAAGTCACAGAGCACCAAGAAAATGCACTGATATCCAAGGCCATAATCTTTGGAGCCAGATACTTTTCTGCTTGTGCCCACACTTGCAGTGATTGCATGCCAAGTGGATACTGTACATTCTGAACACTTTGAAGTGAAATCCTAGCAAAATATTTCATGCTATTTCCAATTGAGAAAGACAATACAGCTTTCTTGAATCAGTGTGGCCATTTTCCAATGTTAATAAAATTCTCATTTCTGTAACACATAACCCTGAGCCACACAGCCCCTTAAGTTCCAAATTATTTCATGACAAATTTGACATACTGAGTTTTATAGGCCTAACACAATTTTAAACACAAAAGAAATAACAGTGCACCATGCACTGTGATCATTTTTAGAAACATTTAACACAACCACAGCTGTTTAGCTCTTGGCCTGCAAAGAGCTTTATTTTTCAAATTTAATCCATCAATCATGGAAAATATCAATAGACAGTAATATTAGTATATGTATTACGTTAGTATATAATACATTTATGTCACATTTGCTTCTCAGTGATAGTAAATCCACCAACACTATCAAAATGAAACAAATATTAAGATATTATCACTTTACAGACATTAAAAGTTTAAAAGAGCTAAACCTGGAAGTAAAGAGTTATCATTAAGAATCTATTGGCCATTGAAAGTTAACTATCTATACCACACTGATAAACACAACAATCATGTTTGTGAAATGCTACTGCATAATTAGATATTAAAAGCAAAAGTATTAGAATAACTACAGATAGAAAGGGTTGGGTTTTTTTCCCCAAAGTTTAAAACTATTTTGTCTTCTATAGTGACTTATTACTTTAACTGTACATGAAAGAAGGGGAAAAGTTATACTTCCAACACGTAATAAATATTCAGTATTCTAAAGAAAAATGACTTGTGGCATTTTTGGCAAAACTACAAGCACATTCTACAGTATTGAATCAAAGCTCTTATCATATGATTCACTAAAAATGTGAATGAACAAACACTATATTTGGAAAAATCATTTACAGAAGTTTATATACTCCTAAGATTTCAGTAGTAACAAAGGTCTTCTGTATTAAAAAAAATGCTTTGTGTAGATGAAAATACCTATGGTGGTAATCTTCACAAGAATCCATCAGATCTTATTCTTAATTCATTAGGTAAAAAACTAATTTACAACAGTCAGATTATTTTATTACTGATTATTTATGACTTCCATATACCGAAAAACAACACCCTGGAGAAATATTTGTTAATGTGCTGGCCCAGATCCTCCGGCATGCCTGGTCATCATTGCATAGCTCAGAACTATGTATAGAGCTCCTCCTTTTTTGTGTTCCAGCTCTCCTGCTTTCATCTGTGAAGATCTGAAAGCCACGTAAAATTTGAAGGATCAACTCATTGCCCTCAAGACTTTCTACACAGATCTTAAATAGCTATGGACCTTTTCTCCTCTTTGTCAGCTTACTGTGGAAAGTGACATAAAGGTCTTTTTAAACCCCTCAGCTTTCTGGAGGATCAACCTTAACATACAGTAAGACAAATTGTAAAGTCAAATTCTAGCAATGAGGCAAGATTCATAGTTGCCAGAAAACTTGCAGAAGTCTGAAGAGAGGTTCTGAAGGAATCAGAAATGGACACAACAATGTTCACAGTCTAGCTACTTTAATTTGTCATCCCACAAACAGCGAGTCAACTCCAAGCCTACATACACAATCCCAAATAAGGCTGGAAGAAAATATACTTACATGGTTCTTTGTCAAGAAAATATAATGACTTGTATACTGTTTGCAGTGTTATCAGAGAACCTGAATATCATACTGAAATTAGTATCAAAAGAAGGCATCATTAGGCCTGGTATTACAATAAATTACATATAAATTAGCAGTTTTCCAATGAGCATTTCTTCCTTATTCCACTGACTGATGAAATTATATATAAAAAGCCCAGCTTTCTAGGCAGCTTAGAAAAGTCTGCTTTGATATTCTAAACATACCACTAGCATTAGGCCTACGCCAACATCTCTGCTACTGATTATTCTCAACAGCTGAATGCTTGCTAATGGACAAGTGAAGGAGAAGTGTTATGGTATGGAGGAGGTTTTTCCAAACTCCCAAGAAAACAGCACAAGAAGAAATGCCTGAAGGAGACATTGGAATATGATAATTTCTTGGCAGTCTGGAGGAAAGGTCACCTCAGAAGGGCAATGCAGGACGAAAAAATGGAATATTGCAATAAAGTATTCCAGTGGCACTGAGGATCTTCACCAAAACCTTGCTGGAAAGTCCAAAGGAACTACAAAACTTAAAAACAACCATCTGTTTTTTAACCAGCTCAGATTTTCAGATAAGTCCTCACTGAAATACATCTTATTTCACAGTATGTGTATTGAAGTGTAAAAATAAGGGGTAAAAGTGATATGGTGGCAAAAAACACATGGCAGATTTCTACCAGGAGACACTGAAGTATTCATTCCTTTGTTCTTTCTTTTTTAGCCCTGTATCTTCTCCCATAAAGGAGAAAACAGTCCTCCCGATAAGGAAGAGTTGTAGGAGGGTTGATAAGTTGTAAAAAAAGAAAATAGACCCAAGGAACTCAGCTTCAAAGCTAGGGTTTTAAGGCCTAGAAAAATAAGTTTGAGTCACACTTCAGTGCAGGCAAGAGTTTGGATCAAACAACTTGTATAGAGCCGCATTATTGTTAGGTCAATAACAATGCTGACCTCCTCTGTACCATGTTTATGAATGTTTATCATTTGTAAATATAGAAAATATTTTATTTCTGGCTATCCACAAACTTCTCACTTCTTTCTTCTTCTAACTGAACTAAATGACTCTAGGCCCCATAACTGCAATGATATAGGTATGATAATATAATGACAGATACAGATGCTTCAAATTCTTATTAGAAATTTATGGTACACTTTAAATAATAATGTTGCTGCATCAGCTGTTTGATTTAAGCATCATCATCATTATATATCTTCCTCTTCAGGAGTGAAGTAACACAGGTAAATTAAGCAGATTGGAAATAAAGTGGGAGGGACCTGAATTATGTCCAAAATAGCTCATCAGTAGTAAAGTTTTTGGTTTCATTATCATCTGAATTTAAGCTCAAAATCCATTTGCTTTTCAAATTCTCCAAGATATTTAGGTAAGAAGACTAAAAACATCCTCTCATTTCTTTATAGTGGGTGGAAAGAGAACTATAAGAAAATAGCACCTCCCCTCCTCCCCTTGGAAATTCCACTTCATCTTTTGAACCAATAAAAAAATTGGTATTCCCTTACCTGAATAGAAGGTATTTCACTGTAAAATGGCAGACACTGATGATAAATTTAAGAACAGGCAGGCAGGAAACTGAAATTCTATTGACATATGCGGATAACAAGGAATAGAAAAAGAAGAAACAACCCCAGCAAGTAAGTTTCAACAATTTGGATATACAAAACAGATAATACTTTGCACAGTGCAGCTACCACAGTAGGCACTCTGAAAGCGGACAAATTCTCATTCAGCCTGTAGTAATAGCCCTGTTAGCACTTGTCTAACGTGCATTAGCACCGTGAGAACAAATGGGACTTGCACCTCCCTTTTCTCATTGCCCTATGCCTGCCATTTGCTCAGCAAACTACCCAATCTATTGTCCTTCAAACCCACCCTTGCTTCCAATGCATTGTATGGAGGAAAGCAGGGGGCTAGTAAAGATGGAAGAAATTTCTGCAGTAACCAGACAGCACTCTGGAGCTTAAGTATCAAGCTGCATGTTCACATCCTAGATTTGGATGCACTGATAAATTCTCCACATCTTCAATTGGATTTAGTTCTGTAGATAGAAAATAGCTGCCCATTTACATTCCAGTGAACTATGTTTTTATCAAACAAACTCTGCTATTTTTCTGAGTTATGTTACTAAAATACAACATGAATAATTGCCTTTCTCCTAGTAATAGCAAAGTTTGCAGACTGATTTTCTGCATATATCTTGGTACAGTGCCTGCATCCCCCTGGGCAACGGCACAGAGAATGCTGGACACTTAAGTCATCACAGAAATAGTGAAATTGAATTGTGATTTCAACACCTGAAAAGTGGGGTTTTTTTAATCTCCAAGAGCTGGAAGAGCGTCCAGATGTGCCAGACTTGGTCTGTGGGAAGTTTCCAATAAGGACATTGGAAATGTCTCTGCAGTTAGTAATGATTGTTAGAGAATGTTCATCTCTGGATGGGCAAGGTGGCTGTGATGGTATTGAGAGGCAGTTTGAACACCAGGGGAAGAACATCTCCATTTATGGAAATATTATTTCATTTACATAATGAATAGGAAATTGTCATGGTTTAACCTCAGCCGGCAACTGAGCACCACACAGCCGCTTGCTCACTCTCCCCCCTGGTGGGATGGGGGAGAGAATCAGAAGAGTGAAAGCGAGAAAACTCATGCATTGAGATAAGAACAGTTTAATAATTGAAATAAAATAAAATAATAATAATAATAGAATATACAAAGCAAGTGATGCACAATGCAATTGCTCACCCCCTGCTGACTGATACCCAGCCAGTCCCCAAGCAGTGGCTCCCGCCCCCGGCCAGCTTCCCCCCAGTTTATGTACTGAGCATGACGTCCCATGGTTTGGAATGTCCCTTTGGCCAGTTTGGGTCAGCTGTCCTGGCTGTGCCCCCTCCCAGCTTCTTGTGCACCTCCAGCCTTCTCAGTCAGTAGAGCATGGGAAGCTGAAAAGTCCTTGACTAGCATAAGCACTACTTAGCAACAACTAAAACATCGGTGCATTATCAACATTATTCTCATCCTAAATCCAAAACACAGCACTGTACCAGCTACTAGGAAGAAAATTAACTCTAGCCCAGCCGAAACCAGGACAGAAATGAAGCAGAACATTTTGAAGATATTCATCACTATGGCAGTGGCAAAGTCCTCTCTATTTCATGTTCCTAGAGATAGCATGAATAAGACCTGATAGATTAACAACCACAAAACTTTATGTCAAAGTCCTGAATTGTTTAAAATGTTTTTCTCCAAGAGAGAAATGAAATCAACATAAGAAAGAAAGTCAGTCACATAAACTATCTGCATGACTCCTAGTAAAATAAGCAAATCATTCTGGGGAAAAAAGAAAAGGAAAAAAAAAAAGATCAAGTCCATCTTTGTCAAAACCAGGAAATACAGATTTCTCAGGTACATAATTACTCAACATAACACACATGTTTTGCTCCTTGAGGTCTTAGATATACTGGAGTACACTGATGTTTGCAGTATTACATCAGAACACTTAGTTTCTCTGTGTACATGTGTGTTGACTTGCTTATGTTAATAATAATCTTTCCTATAAATGGCCTACAGGACAAGGAAGCAAAGTACAGAACAGCAATAGGTCTCTAAACCATTTAAATCATATAAATTGTGAGAACGTAAACAGATCTTCTTTGAAACAGTAATCATAGAATCATAGAGTCATTAAGGTTGGAAAAGACCTCTAAGATCATCGAGTCCAACTGTCAACCCAACACCACCATGCCCACTAAACCATGTCCCTAAGTGCCGCATCTACACGTCTTTTAAATACCTCCAGGGATGGGGACTCAACCACTTCCCTGGGCAGCCTCTTCCAACGTTTAACCACTCAAATCATAATAAATCAATAATAAAATCATATGCTTGATTTTACTTCATTGGATTAAAACAGCACCCTAAAGTGAAGAACCTTCACTTAACATCTGCTTAAGTATAATTACTTGGAAGCGCATTTCTTATAAAATTAAATTTAGCTTTTGGTATGATTACAATTATTATAAAACTGTGTCCTTAGGCTGTATCTCCAAATCAACAGTTCTGGCATCATACCTCAGAGCTTCATTTCGTGCCTCCAAAGATTTGGAGAAAATGCAGAACTAACACCATGTAGTTCCAGCAGCAGCAAAACAAAACTTAAATTCAAACAACCTAGTATTGAAGTTAAGGTCTGTCAGTACAACTATATATACCATGGGTACACTTGCAATACAGTTCCCTATCACACAAAAGAACGTGTTCCTTGCTTTTTTGTCATGAGAAAATAAAATTATTCAAATAACTTTATTCATACAAACAACAGAAGATGCCATTTTTAAAAAAAACAACAGTTGTGGAACAGGTTTAAAAAAAATTTATTAAATTGTTGGTAGTATGAAGGCAACTTTCAGAAATTAAATTTTTTGTGCAAATGTGGAAAGTAGAAAAGAGTGTAAGTCTAGAAAGTGAAATATAAAGCCATAAAAAAACACCTAAAAAAAGATTTTAAGCTGAATAGTTATATTAATTCTTCATATTGGTGTTCCCTATTGATGAGATTAAACTGGTTTCCACATAGGAACCTTTTTTATAGAGGGAAAATTGTAGGAATTGTCTGCAGTTGGACTCTCAGTCAAAGAATTCTTAGAACAAATCAATAAAATGAATAGTAACAAGTCACCACAATGAAATGATATTCACCTATGAGTCAAAGAAAGTCAAATATGAAATTGCCAGATGATTAATACTACTGAAAGTGTTCTCAGTGCTGAGAGAATCAATGGTAACAAAAGTAAGCCAGTTCTACTGACAGGTTTCAGCAGGAGTAGAAGAAAATATGCACGAGTAAAACTGACTTCTTTATCAGGGAAAAAAACAACAATGGAAACTAAATTTAAAAAATTGGCAGACCTACAGATAAATATGATCTAATGAGAAAAGTTAACTCAGCTTTTGTCGTCTATTATTGTGCCTCACAAACCTATTAGAGCTCTTTGAAAAATTCAAGAGCATAGTAGTTTGGGAAATGTGGCTGACATAATGTACTTGAATTTTCAAAAAGCTTTGAAAGGGGATCTTATAGACAGTAAGTTATTTGGAATAATAGGGAAAATATTCCCTAAGATTCTTGATTTGTTAAGGGATAAGAAATAAAGAATAATAATTAAAAAAAAAGTTCTTCTGTGAAGGGAGTTTTCCAGAAAAGCCTAACAAGGATGTGGATATCTCTTCTACTCAGAGTTTATATGCAGGATCCAGGGATGCTGATGAAGAGATGACAAATTTTGCTGTCAATGCTAAATTATTTAGGGTTATGAAAACAAAAGCCAGCTGCAACAAGCTACAGAAGGTTATCATAATAAAGGGTGTCTGGACAAGAAAATATCTGATTAATATCAACATCCATTAATATGAAACAATTATTACTATGATGAGTCTAAATTAGCTATGTCCACTCAAAACAGAGTTTTGGGAGTCTTTATGAACACACCCATACAAGCCTCAGCTCAATACTCACGAGAGATCATGAAAGCAGCAAAATGGTAGAAATAGTTGGAAAAGGAATACAGAATAAATCTTGTTGAATATTGAATGCAGTTCTACTTCCCCACATCTGAATATGGACTCTGGAGAACTAGAGAAGATACAGAAAAGTGTACCTAGGATGATAAAAAGTTGTTATTTAATGAGGAGAGATGAAAAAAGACTAAGTCAAAAAGAAATACCCATGAGATTAATATGATGAAATCCTATAAAATATTGACTGGAATAAAGAAAGTGCACAGACAACTGTTCCCTGGTTCCCACCATGAAGGAACTTAGGAGACTTAGTTATCAAGTGGCAAGCTTAAAGGAAACAAAAGGAGACACTTTTCACAAAGCACGTAATTAAACTGTAGAACTCATAGCTACAGGATGTTGGAGATGTCAAAAGCTTAGGTGGGTTAACAAGCAATTAGAAAAACTTATGGAAGAAAAAATTCAAAGGCTATTATATAACACACACACACAAAAGTTTCCTACCCACAAAGTCCCTGAGCTATGGTTTGACAGAAGTTAGAAGCAATAGCAGGAAAAGTTTTACTTTCTACTCACCTTGTTCTGCTATTCTCTCCCAAAGCTTTAGCTACTGGACACTGCCAGAATACTGGTCTACTTAAATCTTTGTACGTGCTCTTATATTTATGCTCATCACTTTGTTTCACAGGGAGTTTGCCTTTGATCTTTGAGATAATCACTTGATAAGAAGTAAACTTACTAAAATAAGAGCAATGATTACTCTGCAAAAGTATTTTTCCTATAGATGCTTGGTGAAGCAGTCTTTTACCCAAATTAAATGTCTATCCTAATTTGCAGGGAACACCATTATCATTTGTGGTAGTCTCAAGACAGCTTTATCTAACAAACTGTACCAAATAAGGGTTATTGCCCCTGTAGCCTGTAACCTGCATTTTTCTGCAATCTGCTTCTAGGTGCATCTCCAGACACTGACTCCTTGTTTTACAACAAAACAGTTTCGATCAGTCTGGGAACTCCAGCTGATAAGCCTGAGTTTAAAGACAGCTGCTCTGACGGAGCAGCCCCCAACTCCTGAAGAACTTTCAGGAACACTGTATTCATGTGCTTTCTGAGCTAACAGTAAACATTTGAGCCTTATTAGGACCTTATTAGGTATTTCTCTCTTGAGCTCAATGAATTGTCATTTTTGCATTAAAAAATAAAGCTATAAAGCTCTGTTTTATAAAAAGCAGTTAATGTCACCTGGTATTGTTAGGCATCCACAGATTTCCCGAGAGGTTACAGTTAATGAAGTTCCCAGTTAACTTGCATACATTTCACAAAAGACCACTTTTGGTATGAATTTCAAAACATTTTACCAGTACTTGTTTATCAACAAACATTATGAAAGAGTATGATTCCTAAGGTTTTTCTCAGACGTTAGACCAAAGCTATCTTATACCAGAGTACCATTACGTAGCATGAGCCAGTATTCAGTTGATATAAATCAGGAATAATTCACATCACAGAACTGCACCATTTGCACTTAGGGAGGATGTAACTCACTGTCACTAGCCTGACAATACATGTTAAAATTCATCCTTTTGTAATCGATCACATGATTAACAAAGGTATTGTTACCCAGATGCTTTGAGGTTATTTCTTCCCAGACGGATATTATGTCTTGCTCGAGTAGCACACCAGAGCTCTTAAATCAATACAAACCTCTCAATGTGGGACATTTGAAGGAAGCTGCTATCCCAAGCAGCACTGAGGCACTGACTGGAAATAAAACTCAGATTGCTTAACTGCTTTGTTCTCAAGTGAATGATTTCAGGAAATCCAGTCTATACTATTGCACACTGACTTTGCAGACTTTGCTTATTTAGCAATACACACAAAGACCACATTGCAGCTCTGCTCTGTTATCTATGCTGATCTGAAAACTGTTTCTGGTGCCATTTTAAGTTGCTTTAAGTTGCTAAGACTTTCTGCAATGCACTGGTATTAATTTCTTTACAGTCATGACTCCTTTTTCTTCGTTTAATTGCTTCTATCCATTCTAGAAATAAAACATTATCTACATCAATTTTTTATTTTCTGGACTTCAGGCATTGGGGTCCAGAGGCATATGGGTGCTCTCTTAATTTCAAGACTCTGCTACTAAGTGGAGGGAATACGAACAAATAATCCAGAGCCCATGTTGCCAAAGCAACTGTATTTTAAGCAATGAAATTATACGTGTATAAATGACATGTGAGTGAGACCCACTGCCATCTTTGCTATTAGTTTCTAATTATAGTGGTAAAACAAAAGAAATCTTGCAAATCTTTCCTAGAACAGCTACAACCTATACTGATAGATTGCCGAGGGCAGGATCCAATGCAGAGAGATACCAGTTTGCAGAATTTATGTATGCCAGTTTGTTTATGCATGTGAAGCCACAACTTTAATGCATCATTTCCAGAAAGTGATGTCTCTAAAAAGCACTTCATGTCCTTTAAAACCAAAGAGCAAAATGACAGCAGCAAAAAGTACAAATGAAAAATAGTTGATATCAATCGCCAGTTAAGTCAGATCTATGCTAGTACACATGAACAGCAGGGACTGCTGACATGGTGAAAGCCTTCCTAATCTGATGTAAACAGAAATGGATTCAGAGCATCTTCTACTATGGCAATAAACTCCAGAAAGAAAGTCTGAGTCATGCCATATGTTAGACAAACTCCTCCTTCTTAGAGGTACTAACTTTGCCCTGCTGAAACTGAAAATCCACTTAGAAATAAAATTCATCTACACCTAAGTATGATAGCAAATTATTTTTGTGATCAACATGAAAAGGTCTGTTGGCAGCCAGGCCCAATCTAGTCATTAATTTCTCTCCAGTCCGTGTTTCTGATTACTTTCCCTAACCATTAAAGAAAGATGCAAATACTGTAAATGTTCTGGTCTAGTTATATTGATTGCTGTTACTAGGAAAAAGGCAAAAATCTCATTTCATCAAGCCTTATGTTATCAAAATAAAACTGGGAGTAGAACTTCAGCAGGTAGTAGCTGGCATACCTCCAATGAATTCATGCTAATTTATTCTATGTTCCCTAAGTTTTTTTCTCTATAGAATACACAGTGTATAAATTCTTAAAAAAAAAAAAAGTATATTAGAATGTCATTTCAACTTTATAGTTTTGAAAAAATGTTGAATTAGACCTCCAATTTCTTCTAAAGTTTGTTTTTATTACTTACATTTATTAATTTTATTGTTTAATGCACTACTGCTTCTTCTATGTATAATATTCAATTTTAAGCACATGTGAATATTACTTTTTTATCAAATTTGGGTTGCATTTGAAATTATTATGTGCATACAAAACCTAAAGATTTAAAATGATTATTATTTCTTCTTATTATAAATTATTTATATATGTCTCACAGGCATAAAAATATGTCCATCCCTACGTTCAGATTTACATCTAAGAATCAGTCCACCTGGAAGCCAACAAGGTTTTATATAACATGAGGGATATGTTGATCACACATAATGCCCTTAGTTTCGATCTTGCAAATGCTTGTTCAAGTACATTTTTCTACTGATGAGCCATACTTTCAAAGTGCTACATATCATGAAAAAGTAAACCAAATGAGTGAGTGTTGTGGTTTAACCTCAGTCGGCAACTAAGCACCACGCAGCCGCTCGCTCACTCCCCCCACCCGGTGGGATGGGGGAGAGAAGTGGAAGAGCACAAGTGAGAAAAACTCGTGGGTTGAGAGAAAAACAGTTTAATAATTGAAATAAAATGATAATAATATGATAATAAGAATATGATGATGATAATAATAATAATATGATAATAATAATAATACACAAAGCAAGTGATGCACAGTGCAATTGCTCACCACCTGCCGACCGATGCCCAGCCAGTCCCCGAGCAGCGGCCCCCCCGGCCAGCTTTCCCCAGTTTATGTACTGAGCATGATGTCACATGGTATGGAATGTCCCTTTGGCCAGTTTGGCTGTGCCCCCTCCCAGCTTCTTGTGCACCTCCAGCCTTCTCAGTCAGTAGAGCACGGAAAACTAAAAAGTCCTTGACTAGTGTAAACACTACCTAGCAACAACTAAAACATCGGTGTGTTATCAACATTATTCTCATCCTAAATCCAAAACACAGCACTGTACCAGCTACTAGGAAGGAAATTAACTCTATCCCTGCCGAAACCAGGACAGTGAGATAATGGTGTCAATGAAGAAGTCAAATACAAAAAGGCAATTAAAAAATACTATGTCTTAGAACAGGTTGGATATCCCAGTAAGAAGACCTCAGTCTTGACAGGGTGCTTTTTCTACCAACACCACTGTCTGTTAAGTGGTCATCTGATTTTTATTAAATGTAGGACTCTCTTCAATCTGCAAAATAAAGTCAGAATTTCCTTGGGAACAGAAGCAGATTCATGCCCAACACAGCAAGTACCAGAGTCAGCATACCTTCATTAACCAAACTCCCCTTCGAAGAGCACTAGGCAAAGCAGCACACCAACTGCCTGTTGATGTTTATTTCTTATTTAACACCTCTCCTTTCCTCTTGCTCCCATAACATGGGAATAGATATCACTGTTTCACACACCACGTGTGCATGCTTATGTACATCAGTCTTCAAGAAGTGCTTTTGGCTCCTTGGATAACTGATCTTCCAACAGATATGAGCTGTCTACAAATAACCTGCTGTATGATTACTACATATGGCAAAATTTCTAGGAAGTCTTACTGAACACTGAATATCCCTGGGGAAACAGTTTAATAATTTCAGATGTTGCCTTACCTAACTTGCACCTTCCTCTACAATCCTTTCAGCCATATAAGTGACATATAAAATATTATAAAGCAGAGAAAAAAAAAAATCTCCATAACTTAAAATACTGAGGACTTTCTGCTACCTGCTCTAGTTCCTGTATATTGCTATGCCACCTCAGAGAAAGCCTGGATCTAAAGTGAGTAGAAAGAATATTTTCTGTAATTTTGGCTATTTTGCAATCATGAACAATTTTGGATTGTTTGGTTCATTAGCTGTTTGTCTTCCCTCTTTTTCTCCTTTGGCATGCAGGGCAATTTTTAGGCTAAAACCTGCACCGAGGATATGCAGAACCTGAACTATACAACAGTGGGTTAAGTTCAAGATATCCAGCAAGAATAAGATAGCCAGGCTAGCAAGGAGATGAAAAGTTCACAAGCAGTGCACAAAAACACAAGCATAATAATAGCAATGTTCTTAGCAGAGTGCTCATACAGAGCTCATTTGTAGGTTGCAGACAAATGTTCATCTAGCAAAGAGCAGTGACAATTGAATATATTAAGAGTTTCTTCCTGTTTCTTCCCAAGAGGCTGCCAGTTCTGCAGCTTGTTGGCAGAATGGGTCATATGAGAACTCCATATGGAGTCACGGTAGTATTAATCAGCTGATGAACGCAGCTTGAAAAGAGAACTGACTTTGCCTGAAGTGGATAAGGCAAAGCTCTCAGATTCCTTTGTCCGGCAGAGCAGTAGGAATGGCAACTTCCAGCTGGCAGATTATAGGTTTGGAGAGCAGAGCATAGTGACATCCTCATTCAGCACTGCTAGATCTAGAAGAGATCTTCTCGTGACCCTATTTAGATTAGACAGTCTAAATTATTTAGAGGCTTTCTCTTTTTTTTGCCACAAAGTCACAAAAAAAGAAAAAGCCTGTGAATGATTCAAAAATAAAAGGGTATCACTTTTTCTTCATTTAACCATATTTTAAAGGGGGAGGAAGATGTGTGGATGTATGCCTTTTTGCCCCTTCATGATATTAAAAGAAAGCTTGAAGATTTTTTCTTTTCTCTCTTCTTTTAAAATGAGAAAATTCAATCTTTGCCTGTAGAATATTCTGTGACTAGAAGGAATAGTAAAACAATGATTTCACAGAAGTCGGGAATGTGACCAGAGAACAGAAAGCATTTTCAGTGCAAAAGCTAGTATTTTAATATTTTTGATTAAAGTGTGTTTATTAAACCTTTAAAAACTTCTCCTCCTTAAGAATCATCTGAAGGCATATAACAGGTTAAAGACTTCATAAAAGTTTCTGGCAAAATTAGGTAAGACTTTCCATATTACCATTAAATGTATGTAAGATAGCAAAAAGTCATAAAAAAAAAAAAAAAAAAGACATGATTGTTTTCACAAATTCTTTGTAAATCACACAGACTTAATCTCTTGTTTTTATCCCAGATTTCCTTGATTATCCAGCCTCTACAATAAATGCCAAAACATTCTAAGGAATTTGCTTAACATCATTTGGCCAGCGCCTGTTATCACATTATAAAACTAAAGTATCTCAGGAAAAAACAGCTTCTTTTACAGTAGTCCAAGTTGTACTAGTCCTAAAGTTATTTTATACTTAACTTTCAAGCCATCATGCTCTAGGATATAAACCAATCATCACTGACAGAGATTAACAAGAAATTTCCTCCACGGACAGAATATTTCATAAGTGCTCACTGCAGGGTTTCTTACACTTTCCTCTAAAGCATCTGGTAACGGCCATTGTCAGATGGAATAGAAAAGCATGTAACAGTATAAGAAAGCTGTTAGTGTGTTTTGGAATGGCTCCTCTTGTACGCTAAAGCTTTTGTCCCTGATCTTCCTGTACCTTCTCCCCGCAGTTTGAAAGAGGCAATGCAGATATCTTCACACCTATTACCAGTTAACTAGTGAAATCTTTCTCTTATCCTTGCATACTTTGGTAGAAATGCAGCAGCTGCTGTCACAGAGAATCATGCTTCATCCTAGCTATCATATGCAAACTCTGGGTATTCTTCTAGACCAGCTTTTGGAAATGGTATTTTAAGTCATGAAGATTAGTTTTCCAAGTGTTCCTGAAATTTTTACTGTTCCCAGAAAGAAGACATCATGTAAATATTTCTTCCACTGAGAGAACAGAAGCAAATAAACAAGGTTAACAAGAAGAATGACCTACACAGGCTCATAAACTTTTGATTTCTACATGTCGAATTAAATAAAGTACAACTTTCTTCAGCAGATACCCAAATCAAGAATTAACATTCTTTTAAAGCAGTTGTCCATACTATTAGTTTCCTTAGGAATGAACTCGTTCCTTGAGGAACATCTCACATCATCTCATTTTTCTGACTAACCATATTTTGGATTAGCGGTGTGGAATGCACAGAGAAAAAGAGAGAGGCTAATTATTTAAAATCTCACCATGTAAAAGACGATAAAGATGTTTGTGTACCTCTAACAGTCACATTCCTCTTGTTTTCTTATTCTGATTTGATTGGAAATCCTGAGAAGTACCGTGAGGAAAACTACAATTCAAAGGTAGCCTATACACATACCTAGACGTGTACATAGATATACATGAATATCTATGACTGTTTCTGAAGGTAGTTTCATATTTCTGTGACTGAAAGAAATAGGCCTACATCACAAAAGACCACATTTGATAAAAGGTATTAAGCAAAACCATTTTCTTACCTGTTGCAGCTCAGTTCCTAGTTTACTGATGATTCTTAACATATATCCGTTACTGAAATTCCCATACTAAAATATTCCAGCAATACAGTTTTTAAAAACCATGAAAAATGATGAACATGAATTCATCAGTCACAGTTCAATGAGTTTGTTGTTCCAATTGCATGCAGACACTGAGGGTTTTTTTAAGAGACCTGCCTGGGAAAACTAAATTATTTTGCATTCTTAGTACTATGAAAAAACCATAGTATCTTAGATACTACTGTGGTAAACTCTAGCATCTAGAGAGGAACTAACACTGCCACTGACAAACAACTAAAACTAATGATGATATTACAATGTGAGTACAAAAAAGATTAGTCAGCAGTGGCTACAAGAGAACTCAGCTGTGTTTTGTGCTCCTTGGCACAGATTTGCCAGATAAGTGCTAATGGAAACCCAGTTTTCACAGGAAGAACTAATAGGACAAAACGATAACACTTGCTTAGTGAGGTTCTGAGCCCAGTATCATTGTCTGGGTTTAAAATCTGAGCTAAGTTTTTAGTACAGTAAGGGTTCTTTTCTTGTATATATGCTGGGTTCCAGACACCAGTCAGAACCATGAAGGTGGTGTTAACACATAGGTTGTTACTAGGTCCCTTTTTGTATCTTCCCCAAATGCATTGTTTTGCACACGGGAAGCATAAAATAAAATGACCTGGAAAGGACAAAGCCAAAAGTAGATATTGTCACTTTCCTAACATCCAACCCACTATATTAAAAATATTAACCTGGTGGAGTTATTCTGTAGTGCATCAAAGGACATTATATTCACTTTAAATAGTTTACACTGGTGAATTTGTCTTTATAAAAGTGTTGGTGTGTCATTTATGCTAATCAACCTGGCATGTGGCTCTCTTTCACTACAATTTATTAAAACGCATTGGGATTATGCAATAATCATGCACTCTGGATACATTAAAACAATAAATCAAGATATCAGCCATGGAATTTTCTCAGATAAGAAATTTTCTTACATGGTATAGATGATACTAGAGACAACTGATGCACTGCTCAAAGAACTTAATATTATTCTTTCTATTATTACAGTTAGGATCATATGGTGATATAAATGTCCACAATATAAAAAAACCTGGGCACCAACATTGTAATTTCGTAAGATAAAAATGTAGTGTAAATTCTTAAAGTTCACTATTTTAGAACTCTCCAGACAATGGATTTTCAAAGTCATTTTATCTGTATTGTTTATTGTATAACTGAGAGTCTGTTTCCTTCTTGCAAGGGGAAATATACCTCCTATATTCATAAAAAAAATATTTTCTTCCACCTATAATCATTGCGTTAGCACTTGTAGTTATTTTTGAAGTTAACCATGAGGCAGGAAGATTTCTGTTTGTTCTAAAAATGTACTTGGAAGGGCTTCAAAAACCCTCAGCTTTGGCCTCAATTCATTGGATGTCAATGGTAAAACTCACTGATGTCAATAGCAGCTTTAAGTCATACCATTAAAAAAAAAAAGAAAAGCTTATGAGTCAGGCCACAAAAAAATTGACTGCCTTTAAAATAATTATTTTTTAAAATCATAAATATTTGGATCTTTTTTGTTTGTGCCTTAGATCAATTACCAATCTGTTTTCCAAGTGTTTCCCCCCATAGTCCTCAGGGCTAGAAAAATTTGTTTTAAATGAAAACTGAGATTTCTGCATATTTGTATAAACCAAGGAGGTGAGTCATAATGGAAATACACAATATTATGAGCCCCATCCCAAAAAACTACAGAACTGTCAACCTTGCTTCCCTGGACAGAGAGGTCAGCCAACACCAAACCTTCTTAAAAATCTCACTTTGATGGTGTTCTAAAAGAGAAGATGTTTTGAAAAGGGTCAAACAAAAGTATCTTGGATTATCCACTGTACAGAAGGAAAGGTCTAGCTTCATGGAAAAATGGAAGTTCTTTAATACTCATCAAACTGTCTGCAGGACAGCATCCATGGGAACATTTTGATTAATAATTTGTGTGAATTTCAGAAAATTTATGTCTTCTCCACATTTCTCAGTCTATTAAAACAACATAGGCTGATGCCAGTTATTTTGAAGAAATATATTTATGTTTTAAAACAGCATTTCCAATAGGTTAATACATGTGTCAGAAAAATGGCAGTATTACCAGTGACAGAGGGCAGAATGGCTAAAAAATACACAAGACAGCTGAAACACAAAAACAGCCTTCTCATAAATTCCCGTGTTTTGCAAAATTAAATGGAAATTTAGATCAGAAACACCATATTATAGTTGTGGAAATAAAATTCAGGGTAAGCTTTTTTAATTCTATGTGCAGTTCTGTTAAAAACTTCTCAGGTTTGAATGGGAATTCTGCCATCTCGTGGTCACAGTTTTTATACAATACTCTTCAGCAAATTAATGTTGAAATAAACATACATAGCTTTTGCAAAGACTTATTTAAAATAAATTTATGCTTTAGCTGCTGTAAAAGACTTGATAAATTTGATAAAAAAACTTGATAAATTTGAAATATTACCTAGCCATACTAATGCCCTTTAGCTCAGTGAAATTTTGCACAGCATGTTACCTATAAAGATAATTTTATCTTTCTTGCATGTTTATTCTACACATTTAGAGGATATAGGTAATTTTTATTTATTTAATGTTCACTACTTGAAAGTATTTCAGTGCACCTTTCTGTGTATTCCATGAGACATGCCTCAGTTTTATGCATATTTGGCCATTATATAGTTTGCCAGCATGCAAGATGTAAACTTCCAAGCCTGCTTCTCCATGAGAAGAAGGCTCTGTTTTGAGATACAATAAGTGATGATGATTATAGCCTATGAGTTCAAGTTGCAGTAAGATTTGGGAATTATTGTTCACTGTTTTAGTATATAATCATAGAATCATAGAATAGTTTGGGTTGGAAGGGACCTCTAAAGGTCATCTACTCCAACCCCCCTGCCGTTGGCAGGGACATCTTCAACTAGATCAGGTTGCTCAGGGCCCCGGCCAACCTGACCTTGAATGTTTCCAGGGATGGGGCACCCACCACCTCTCTGGGCAACCTGTGCCAGTGTTTCACCACCCTCAGCATAAAAAATTTCTGCCTTATATCTAGTCTAAATCTGTCCCCCTTTAGTTTAAAGCCATTCCCCCTTGTCCTGTCGCAACAGGCCCTGCTCAAAAGTTTGTCGCCATGTTTTCTATAAGCCCCCTTTAAGTACTGATAGGCTGCAATAAGGTCTCCCCGAAGCCTTCTCTTCTCCAGGCTGAACAACCCCAACTTTCTCAGCCTTTCTTCATAGGAGAGCTGTTCCATCCCCCTGATCATTTTTGTGGCCCTAAATGTAAATATAGTGCAATATGTTTCAGTACTGCTCCAAGGGAACATATACTCATAAATAAGGTCTACATGGGATCATGAACAGAAACACCTGGTGACTCTCCTGGTGTTCACCATGATAGTCTTGTGACAGTTTTCTAAAATGACGACTTAAAGTTCTGAGGTAAAAAGCTAGAAGTCAGTCATCACCTTTAAAATAAAGGCTTTTGAACTTGCTCAGGCATACAGAGTTCAAACATCAAGTTCATGCCAGAGAAGACTGAAGTTCTTTGGAACAGCAATTTTCCACTCCACGTATCCGTTCTCCAAAACCCTCCTTTCCACCATCTGCCCCCCCAAACACACTCACCCCAATGGTAACTGCTTTCTTGACACCCCAAGAATTTCTCACTCTGGCAGATTTCCTTTTCTATCTCTTTGACCGCCTCTTTCTCAGCAGTTCACGTATACCCTTTTCACAGCCTATGTCTTTCTTCTCGCTCTTTGTGTCTCCTTTTTACATTTACTCTCTTTGCATTTCCTCCAGATTCCTAAAATGGAGTGAATGAGCAAATGCAAGTGTGAGGCAGAATAAGGCATGAATTAGTGGGTGACTGAGTCAAACAGGAAAGAGACAGAATGGTCAATGAAATAAAACCATGTACGTGGGCGATTTTTAGCATGAGGAGAAAAGTAAAGCAAGTATGTGGGTGGATGAGGAATGAACAATCGTAGCTAAGCTGAAGGAGAGAAGCAAAGAACAATTAAGGAACACTGTGAGGAAAAAGGACAAAGAAACAAACCTACTCAGGAAGGTTTTTATGGAAAACTTAAGAAAGGGAAGAGAGGGAATTCAAAGTAACTGGAATAAAAGCTTTTAAAACACGAAAAGCCACTGGGCTCAAATAAAAATAATAGCAAAGGGCTTGAACTAGGAAATACTACAGTAATACAAACCATATAAATAGAAGATAAAAAAAGGAAACCAGAAGATGAATGACATGTTCATCCCTTTCTTTAAAATAATTTAGTTTCTATATTAAAAGGCAGGAAACTGAAAAGAAATGAGGACTTGGTTCAGGAAGGTGATGAGAGAAACTCTTTCATTCCGCATCTCATAACTCAGCTTCATATACCCCTCCACGTGAGCCTTTCTATCTTCCTCCAAATAAACCCTACACCACAGACCAAGTCCATTCCTGGCATGTATCCTCATTATTCATTTGAAAATCTGATCACTTCATGTTCAGCACTGCTCTTTTAACCCTCCACACCCCATTTCTTTCAGCCAGTTCCTCAATGTTCCTTCCTCCTCATATATCAGGCAAAATAATCAATTTTCTATTAGGTGGATGCTGTTCTTGAATCTTTATATTTTTGTTGTTTTCCCATTGCTTTTAATGCAATTGTTAAAGGAAGAATTTACCCTGTGCTTTAAACTGACATGAAAAGAAACTGAAAAGAAAACCCAGATAGACTTCATTTCATTTTTTTATACCTTTATCTGTGAACAGAAGTGGCAAACAGTAAAAAGCTATCACTTTTTTTTCTCACTAAATTGATATGATCTACTAGATAGATTTGGATTTACATCCACAGACTCACGTACACATAGAGAAAATCTGGTGACTGCAAACATTTCTCTCCTTTGCTACTATAGGTTATGACCAGTTATCTCCAATAATGGTATCATGATAACAAAGTGGCATAGGCTTCAAAACAGTCTGCACAATCCTGCCCATGACCTTTGGGTAATTATTCAATATCTGTGTAGCTACTCTGCCATCATAACTCACGCTAGCTGAGAATAAGCAAATTTAGATATCTTCTGCACATGCTGTAATTACTACGTGTCTAGGACAAGGACACAATTTCCAGGCTTCTTTAAAAACAAAATCCCATTCAAGAAAGGCAAAGAATTTAACCAAATCATTATTTCAACTGGATGTTAAGACAAATACTGAAATAACAAGCTTTGATTACAGTACACCCTAGCATTCTACAGGTAGTGATGGATTTCTTATCAACTAGACATGTGGCTAGAAAAACCATTCAACAAAAAGCCTGTATTGGCATTGACTGAAGTGGCAGAAATTTCTACCTGTAAGCTGAACTCAAAATAAAGAATAAACTGGGAAAGCAAAATTTTGCTTGTTTCTGTGTTAGTGAAAAGTGATCGATAAGGCAACATAGTCATAAAATACTTACTTTGTGGAAAATCAATTTTCTAAAACTAATATTTATAAAACAGTTTCCAGAAGGATTATTAAAAATTCCAAGCAATCTAACCTCAGGGTTAGCTGTAATACATATGCAGAGCAATTCAGAGACTAAATACTCTTACCATATCAGATTAATAAAGACTAGCATTAGCATTTGTACCAAAAACAAGCTAAATTATGAATGCATGCTCAACTGGGGTAAAAATGTTGCTTTTAAATTGTGTCTTATGAGGTCATGTTGTTGAATAACCAACTCCAAACATCATCTACTTAAGGACATCATGTCAAGCCTATTACCTGCTAAATGTGCCTATTAGAGTAAATGTATTCACTTACATGCTTTAGACGTTGCAGTGGGGTGAAGAAGAGATTTCAAAATAACAGCATAGGTACATCAGCCAAACCACTTCAGAAACCTTGGAAATGTTTTGAAAGAAAATAGAGAGCTAGCAGAATCTATGAGCTAAAACATTGAATCTATACTTTGCCTCATATTAACTCAAGCCAGAAACGTATCCTGGAATAGAAATGATTAAGAGAACCAGTAAAAAAAAAAATCACCTCTTTACTGCGATAAATTTTTTAATAGAAGACTTGTCTCTTCTCTATTATGAAAAGTTCATGAGCGTTTAATATCTGTACACTTTGAATCATCTTTGTGGGTAAAAGTGCCACTGGCTATTTACGCAATAGTATCTAATGACAGGACATGTTAGGGAATCAGATCTAATTTAGACTGAGTAATCTTGTTCAATGCTGCCTGCTTAATATCAAAAATTGAAGCTAAGCCAGAGGGTATTATGTGTAGTGCACTGAAGAGAGAAGTGCCATTAAAATTAGGAGACATCAGTTCTTCTCCTGGCTTTGCTACTGAGTCAATGTTTGGGCTTGAGCAAATAATTTTTTTATATATATATATATGTATGTATATATACACATATGTGTGTAGATGTAGATGCATATATTTGTGCATACACAAAATGTGAATAAAGTGTGCAAAATATGAACACTTCTCTTTAGAATGCTGAATGCTCTTTTAAAACCCTTTCAAAATAGATCCCAAAGCACAAAGTATTTCAAGGAATACAACACACTACTTACCAGCTACCATTTTTTTTTCTCACCATACTATCTTGCACAAAGCATTTGACATTGTCCTGCGTGACATCCTTGTCTCTAAATTGGAGAAACATGGATTTGATGGATGGACCACTCAGTGGATAAGGAATTGGCTTGATGGTTGCACTCAAAGAGTTGCGGTCAATGGCTCAATGTCCAAGTGGAGACCAGTGACAAGTGGCATTCCTCAGGGGTCGGTATTGGGTCTGGTGCTGTTTAACATCTTTGTCGGCAACAGGGACAGTGGGTTTGAGTGCACCCTCAGCAAGTTTGCCGACAACACCAAGGTGTGTGGTGCAGTTGACATGCTGGAAGGAAGGGATGCCATCCAGAAAGACCTTGACGGGCTGGAGAGGTGGGCCCGTGAGAACCTCACGAAGTTCAACAAGGCCAAGTGCAAGGTCCTGTACATGGGTCGGGGCAATCCCAAGCACAAATACAGGCTGGGCAGAGAATGGATTGAGAGCAGCCCCAAAAGCACAGTAATTTGTTGTTTATATTTTCAACAAACAAATACTGGCACTGATTTGCATCTGAACAGGAGGAAAGTTAACTAAATGTGACTCTCAAGTAGAAAGGTTTTTCTCCCCCCCCCCCCCCCCGCCCCCATTATATTTTTGTGGCCTTCCCTGGAGTCTATAAATAAAACAGAACAGTGGCTCTGTTTTGGCAAGTGAAAAATTGGATTTCAAGAAGGAACTCAAGATCAAGAGACTGCTATTTTGTAGACGTAGCCTGGAATATTAGTCCCAGAAGGCCAATATATGTCTTTAGACAGAACTCCCAAGTTTTATTTTCTTTATACTTACAACATTTATGCATATACATGATGCTGCCAGCTTTAAAAGCATTAAGTATAATATCTATCTATATGCGTTAGGAACATGTCGGTGATGGTCTTCAGTGAAATACAGGAGGTTTCACATTCCTAGAGAACAAAATTCCATACAAACATTCATTGTCATGAATTCCCACAGCATCAAAACAGGGAGTAGCATAATATCCATTGAACAAGTGACACAGGGAGGAGCAGAGAAATAACTATGATTTAGGCAGTTTTAGTGTCCAGAGATAAAACAGAAGATAAGCCAGAATTAGAACCCACAAATTCCAGGTGCTAGGTGCAAACTCCACCTGTCACAGAACACTTCTTTCCAGAACACCACAGGCTAATAAACCTTCTCCATTAAAAAGAGATAAATTTCACTAATGCATCCAAGTCTCTCTAACACTGCCAGAGCACAAGGGCTTCCGTGAGATTTAGTCTTACTGCAAAGGTTTCCACTGCGAACTCTTCAGTGTAGCGCTTGGAGAAGGAAAGTGACATAATACTTTTGTATTACTGTACTAGTTGATTTTGCTTCTAAATGTCTTATCCTTGGTGTAAGGATGTGGTTCATGTCTCCCTCATGGGAAGAAGGAAAAGGAAGAAATCAGAGAATTTTAATCTTTGTTGGGGCTGCTTAGGACTACTAGAAAATAAATAAAACAATAAAAAGGCATCCATGATTGCAATGAATTAACAGGTGCTTTAAAGCATTCTTAACACCTCAAAATTTCAAGTTGCTGATAGCTATGACAGTGTCTCTATTCTAGTTACAGTCTACAAGTGAAGGGGCATAAGGCTAAATGGGTTGGAAGGATTAGTAAAAAGCTAGAAAAACAGCCTTTGATCTCTAGAAAATGTGTGCTCACTTCCTATCCAGACCTTTACTTACTTGAAACTTGCTATTACCATATGGAAGCAGAGTATCTAAATCCTGGGATCAACTAGAAAGCTAAAAATAACAACAAATATTATTTCACTTAGGTACCAACTGTGTTTTGTTGGTCTCAGTAAAGACTTCATCCAGGGACTCTTGCCCCAGCACTGATATATCAGGTGTTACATCTGTTGCCACTGGTATATGAGGCATTAATGTGTAGCAATACACAAGAATGACTGGAATTCTGGATACGTATCTTTAGGCTTTGTTTTAATTAAAGTGCATTGACAATGGAGTGAGCTGTCTTTCACATTCATACTATTATTGACATTGTGATGCTGCAGTTCCATGGGCCTTTTTAGCATGTACAGGTGGGTCAATCAGTTCCTTCGACAGACTTTTTAAGTCTTCTGTACAAACACAAGAAGTGATGGGCAAAGAAAATAAATTGTAAGAGGAAGTTTGGATTTTTGCCGTTATGGACAACGTGCAGAGTTCTTCTATCATTAAGACACATGTTCTAATATGAGAAGCCCCATCATCATGATCTGAATGCAAGCTAAATGACTACGGTAACTGAACCTCAGGGCTTATACAGATCACACACTGCAAGCAGGTGTTAAAGTTCACTTCATAGCCAGTACTACCAAGCAGCAAAGCAAGGGTTATGCCGTCATTTGATGCATGAGATGCTAGAGTTGGAGCTAGTCAAAGAACAGAATTATCTCAGACATGCTGTATAACCTTGTCAATATCTAAGGAAGGACATTGTGAAAATATGTTTTCTTTCCTCACTCTCATGCCAGATGGACCTATAATTCTTTGTAGTAAATTCCTTGTTCTTATATTTCTGCATATTAATTAAGCTGAGTAGAAGCCTTGTCCATTTTGTTCAGTTACTGACCCAGCCTTTTGTCATGAGTTCTACTTGCATTAGTTATTATAATTAATTGTCACACTTCATTGACTATTGAGAAATTTGATCCAAGGACATGCATAATCCTTGAAATTCATATATCTTGATATTACAAGGATCATAAACCTTAAATTAGGAAAGGATGGAGTAATGCACATAAATTGCTCTCATGTACTTTAGGAAAAACATTAATTGTCTATACCAGCGTGATGGTGTATTTCTGATATCTGTCTATCTGCCACTGATGCCCTTGCTCTTAGCATAAATTAAACAGAACTGTTTATTCCCATAGTTGTTATAATTATGAACCAGCCCATGCAAGAAATCATTTCAGCATATTTATTACTCGAAAATTAGAGAATTTGCTCAAGAAGGCTAGGTACAGCAATGAGTCTAATTAAGTTCCTACTCTTAAGGGAGGAAATTCCTTTATTTAGTCTTCCCTTAGTAGAATCATTTGAGGAATATAAAATGATCAATTCTGCTCCACTGTTCTATTACTATACCCTCATTATAAAACCTTCTCAGTTTCAGCAGAAAATATAGTAGTCCCGAGTTCTCAGTTTTTCCATTTTGTATTTGCAGGCTTAGCCAAGCAGTGCTGCTTACAGTGCGCAATAAACACAACAGGAGAGAAAATGCTGCTGAAACCATTCAAAGCTGTACTTATTTAGGTTGGGCTTCAGCTGAGTCTCCAGCTGCCTGCCAGCTTCCTTGAGGATTTGCAGCTGAGAAGCTAGCTGTATCTGCAGAAAATGCACAGATCTTAAGGATGTGATAATGAAGGATCACAGCTTTAAAGACATTATTTTTGTCAACTCACTTTTAAACTTCCCTATCCAAGATGATGTTAACTCAGCTTTTCAGGCAGGATCTTTTTTGGCTCCAACTCTACTAGGCAGAGTGTTATATTCTTATTATTTTTTTCTTTGGAAAACAAATTTCTCCCTAGTCTCTGACTCCATTTCAAAAGATGTGAGGCAGAAACCCTAAGCAAAGTAAAAGAATACCTTTTCCCAGTACTGTGCTAAATGATAAAGTAGCCAAAAGACACATAGGTCGATTTCAAAGTGTTACATGTCAGTGGAGCTCTTACTGGAATATTAACTAGGCATAATGATTTTTAGACATTTCTTTATTTCCGCTTAGAAAAAACAATTTTTGAAAAAAAATCATTATAGCTGCTCATTGATTTCATTAAATTTACAAAGCTCAGTTTTCCTATGAAAAGCTAATCAATTAAACAATTTACAAAGCTGTCTCCTCAAGAATTCTCCTCCAAATTAAATAGGGATCTGAGCTAACCACACCACTTTCTTCAAATAAATCCGGCTATATAAGTAAGGCTGGCAGTGTCCTTTGGATGTTAGAAAACTAACACTTTCTTCTGACAGGACATGGCAGGGGTTTGTGTGTAATGCCCTGCTGCAGTCCCCACACAGTTTGTTACCTAAGGACTATCTCTATTGAAAACATCTTAATTGGTCTCAACTGCCAGGGCTTGGGAAGTTCACCAGGACCTGTATTAAATCCATCTCCTAAGCAGACAGACTCAAGCAGCCTCTATTCCATGGGGCCCCAAGTGGGATAAGATACTTCCAGGGCCCCTTGGCTAGCTCAGGTACCAAAGGCAGGGTGGCATCGCTCCTGCAGCTTTCTGCCAGAGCTAATCTGACAGGAGTTGCTCCTTCTTTGCTGTGTTAATCCACATGTTACTCAGTATGTTCTTGAAAATCCTTTTTTTTTTTTTTTGTCAGTGCAGACAGGAGAAAAGAATAATTCCAGCCAAAAAAAGTTTTCCCCTATATTTTGGTATTTATTTTCTCCTTGAAAAACATTTGTCTGGGCAAAAGGAAAGATTTTTGCAATACTGATTTTAATTCACTATTTTGTCTCTCTCACTTACATACACACACTACTTTGAGATACTGTCCTCTAACAGCAGAGATCAATAGACTCTTCATACCTTAAAAACCACCAGGTAACACTTCAGTGATTAGGGGATTGATTCTGCTCTCTGTTGTGCTGTTGTGAATCTGGAATAATTGAACTGAAACCAATGAATTTATATTGTTGTAAGTGAGATCGCAATCCGGTCTTCTACCTAAGGTGAGTCCCTTTGCTTCCCAATCCTATAATAAGAAAAAGAAGAAAAAAAAAAAAAAAAGGAGGGGGGGGGATAAAAAGCTCTCAAAGAATTATTGCTTTTCTCTTTTGAACACATTGATTTTAAGAACTGGTTTGTTGTTTTTTTTTTTTACCAGCTTTTTTTTTTTTTTTTGAGTTTCATCAACATTGCTTATGTTCTATTTATAGTTTGTACACCAGGAGAACGTGTCTTTCCACAGAACAAAGAGCTTCAGCAGAGTAATCTCACCTCTCTTTCAACACATGCGTACGTATGTAAGTCTTATATGACATTTCTACACAAATACAGATATGTCTACACACACACACATAACACACACATACACATACATAAGCTTACATCCATAGATATATAAGCATCCCCATATAAATATGTGTCGTAGAAGACAATGAATATATAGCAAATATATTTGCTCTCCTCCTCTCTATTTCCTTCCATCTTTCTGAATACTGTTTTCCCTCTTCTTTAACAGTAAGAGTTTGCACTGGAGCTCCATGCAAAGTTTAAAAATTTCTTCGTACACAGGACTTTGCTCCCTCGCTGTTTACAAGAGAGCATATTCATATTTAAGCAAATCCCCTTTTTTCCTAGACTTCCAGATACCTTTAATAAATAATTCTCTAAAAAGGGATTGCTGGGAAACATCCAATCATCTGATATTAAATGGGAAAGCTGTAAGTGCAGATTTCTTGGTTTAGACATTCCAAAGAAAGATAGGGTCATGAGTCAGAAGAGAGGAGACATGCTGTCTGGTTAGCTAAGCACTGAAGAAATAGAAATTAGACTTCATATTATCTCAGGCAGGTCAGTTCCTTAGCCCTTTGAGTATCTTTTTAGTATCCAACCATCTCATCATTTTTACTTACAACTTTACTTATAACTCTTATTCATCGCTACTAATTAAAAAAAACCCAACATTCTGGCAAGTCCTCAAGCTGCCACCATGTTGCCTGCAATAATCTATTTTTTGCCTCAAACAATTGGCTCTGGAGCTGTGCAAGATAAAGAAGGAAAAGTTGTTCATCACTTTACTCCAAAAGAGCGGCTCAAATCTAGAATCTCTGCCTCCCCAGTCCCAACTTTCAATATGGATAATAAGGTAAAATGCAATGTGGAAAGGACGCCTGCTTTTCCCCCCACACACACTCAGTTTCAGTTCATCTGCCCAAAAGTCAATGAGTAGAACATGTGAGATTTAAAGATGTTTCCATGGGGCAGCCATCTGTTTTATGTTTTATTCTTTTCAGAATACAATATTATATTTCAGCTTTATGTGCATTGGTTCAGATTTATAACATTTTATGTAACTGTGACCCATCATGATGAATATCACAGATGATGATAGGCTCGTTAAGCACATCTCATTTTAGTCAAACTGCAAGTGGCATTTTGTTTATATGGTTCATTTCGCCAACAAATTAGATTTCAAATTGATTGCTTTCTGAAATGACTTTGTTCATCAATTTCTAGACTAGGCAATTACAAAGACTATACTAGTAATTAATAAGCCTCTGTATCAACAATGTTTTTAAACTGCTTGGCAGTAGTAGTCAAGTTTAAGGGAATTCAGATGTTAATTTTAAGGGTCTATCAGAGCTACCCAGAATCTGATAAAAGAATAACTTACAGAGATACTTTTTCAGACTGTGAAACTAAAAGCCTAATACCTTTTACTGAGATAAGACCCTCTTTTCCTCTTAACCTTAGGTAAAGGGGGTAAAAAAAAGACATTACACCTAATTTGTGAAATATTCAAAGAAAATCAGTGTTAAATTTTTCAGTCATAAGTGAGAAGATTGACAGGACCTAGATTTAAGTTTTGATTTGCCAGAGACTTGGTGAATGACGTTGGTCAAAAGCCTAGGATTTGTTTACATATCAAAACCTAACTCAGAAAGAAGTTCAAGTCAAACAAGCTTGGGCAGAATGCCGCAGTAAAGTCAGCACTCTGCTTCTGACCCCTACGCTAGCGAAGGAGCCTTTGAATGTACCTCGCAAGACACAATACAAGTGACTTCCCAAAGCCAGCTACGAACCTCATGTTAGAGTGAACTTTAATTGTTTTTTCTATTCTTAGTATGTTAACTAAGGAAAACAGCATTTCCTACCTTACAAGATTGACGTAAGAAAGGTAAATGGTTGTGAGGCTATCAGACATCATAGCAATGTGTTCCATCTAATTAATGTAAAATTCATGTTAAGTCTTCTAATGACAGGTTTTACTGATTTTGGCTGAGACAGAGTTAATTTTCTTCACAGTAGCTAGTATGGGGCTGTGTTTTGGATTTGTGCTGGAAACAGTGTTGATAAATCAGGGATGTTTTTGTTGCTGCTGAGCAGGGCTTACACAGAGTCAAGGCCTTTTCTGCTCCTCACACCACCCCACCAGCGAGTAGGCTGGGGGTGCACAAGGAGTTGGGAGGGGACACAGCTGGGACAGCTGACCCCAACTGACCAAAGGGATATTCCATACCATATGACGTCATGCTCAGCATATAAAGCTGGGGAAAGAAGAAGGAAGAGGAACGTTCAGAGTGATGGTGTTTGTCTTCCCAGGTAACCGTTACACATGAAGGAGCCCTGCTTTCCTGGAGATGGCTGAACACCTGCCTGCCAATGGGAAGTGGTGAATGAATTCCTTATTTTGGTTCTTTGCACAGGCAGCTTTTGCTTTACCTATTAAACTGTCTTCATCTCAACCCACGAGTTTTCTCACTTTTACTCTTCCAATTCTCTTCCCCATCCCACTGAGGGAGAGTGAGCAAGCGGCTGTGTGGGGCTTAGCTGCCAGCCAGGGTTAACCCACAACACAGGTCAAATCTAGCTTAAGCCACAGAGAATTTTTTCCACTATCTTCACAAAGTTAAATTTTTACCTGATGTGCCTCAAGATCTCAGAAATGTCTTCATGGGAGTCTTCTTGTGTAAGACTATCTCCTACTCCTTCCTCTGTGCTGACCAATATCACCTTCTCAATTGTGGGACCAGGTAGACTGTCTTGCAGGACGTTTCTAGGGCAGGTATTCCACTGCACGAGAAATGCCAGTTCAGAATGAATTATACCAGGTTTCTGTCCAAATGCCCAGATGATTTCTAAATTAAAATTTTGAAGGGCTATTAACCCAGGACATAAAGCAGACTCTCTGGGATTCGGGATAAAAATTAGGAAGGGAAATGTAAAGCATCAATTTTCTCACCATTTAACAGAAGAGCAGATATTAACCATCAGCATTTGCGAAAAATGAATGTAAACAGTTCATGTCCTTGCAAGCTCTGAATATCAGGCTGTGGCAGCAAACTATTAAGCTGGCTCACAGTGTGCATCCCTGAATAACTAAAATGCCAGACTATGGAGAAAAGCCAGCACCTGATGAAAATGGAAATAAAATTTTTAAAGACTGTAAGGATTGCAAAGGCCTGAGGTGAGCAATGAGGTGAGTGAGTAAACTAGCAATAACTTTAGCCTAATACACACTAAAAAAAGTAATAAAAATAAAGAAGCCAGCAGAAAATGGAAACCTCAGAGGTCCAGAAACTGCAAAGAGTAAAGACAACTGACATGCACACGCTTGTAACTCTGACGCTATTGAAGGGGTTTAAACTTGGACATTGACTACATTCTCAGCAACACTGTCAAAATCTGTTTAAAAGGGATGATCTATTATAAACAAATACTATTAAGCTTAGCCTATTATACCCCACTTTCTCTCTGGACCAGAATTTTCCATTGTATTCAACAACAATAGAACAGCACATGCACTGGAATGATCTGGTGATCTTTCAAACTCCTGCTAAACTTTGGAGTTTAACCCACTTTAAGATATCCAGGCAGCTCAAGCATTTTTTACAGCTGCTGTTCCAGGAAAAGAAATGTCATTTTTCTGACCATTGTTCTGACTTCTATAGTTCCCAGTTTCATTGAAAAAGTCAGTCACAGTATGCATTAATATAACTACCTGAGATATCTGTCTAGCATTCAACTTTTGCTTTTTTCCAGGAAGCATGTTTTGAATCCTTCCTAAATAATTAATCAAAAGTTAACCGATGGATTTCTCACTGATAACCTCCCTTAAATTTTGTTCCAGGCTTGACCTTCAAGTAGATTTGCATCTGATACTAGATATTATCTCTAAGCTAATAAGCTATAATAAACTACATCATCCTTGTCAGCCACAGATATGATCCCCAATGTTTTATGTATGAAACACCACAGACCAACAAGAGAAATCAAGATTAGTTATTATCATCATGCAAAAATTATTACACAGTTTCTTCAACCTTAACTTAAAAGGACAATTTCTGCTTAAAAACAAAATCCTTTTTCCTCATTAGTAATGACATTTCAGGTTTATACAAACTAAAACCATGACTATTACAGCAAGTATTACCAAAAAATATATTCCACTTGGCCTTAATCACTTGGGTCATGTGGAAGACATAAACCAGATTATGAAATAAAATGAGTTCAGTTTTCACTTAGATGAGAACGTATTTCCTACATCAGAAAAGTTTATTTTACATGCTGTATTAGCTGTTTAAATAGACTCAGTGCATATACCATAATGAATCCACATATAATACACTGAGGAATTAAAGGCTCAGAGTACTGGAATTAAAGGTTCCATTATTTTTCAGGTAATTTATTTTGCATCACTGTATTATAAGATTGAGGACAGATGCTTTGGCCCTTTGCCTCAACTCTGCAGACGGTTCACCTTATTTATGTGAGCACTTCCTATAAATCCAACAAATCCCAAGGGTATAGTTAAACATGCACACAATATTGCCGGATCAGGGCCCTCATCTTGATTTGCTATGCTCACTGGATGCAGTTTTTTTCCTGTTGCTGCCAGAATCCTTGTTTGTTAATCATCTTTCCAGATGATCACTCCAGCTTTCCAAGTCCATCTCTGTGTGGGGCCACATATACACCTAGCAGGTAACTCCTACCTATTTCTGCATCATTCCATAAGCTGAATGTTTCAATGCATCCAATACAGTTCTGTACCTGGACCTCACCTTTCCCGAAACCCCCAAGCTATTTCTTCCTGACCTCACCTTGTTTGATTGCTCCTAGTTCTATACAAAATACAGAAAAATATTTTAATTTGACAATATTTTATTTGAAAAGAGAGATTTCTATGACTATATTAACAAGGACTTCAGCAAATTTTAGACACAGTGGTGTCCTTGTTTATCTTCTTACTTTAACAAGACTTTTCAAAGTCCTTTTAATGACCCTGAAAACTTATTACATCGGCTTGTTTGGGCATCTGGGGAGTCTGGGGAGTAGGAAATAGAAAAAGAAGTGAAAGAGTTGTATGCTATTTCTAATCCAATTCCCTCGTACATATAGCCTTTCCCTTCTTTTAGCTGGCATTTCCATGCTTGATAGGTTTTCTAGCCACTTCTGAGGACAATATTACTGCAAATAACAGAGATGTATTGTGTATATTCTGCCTGCGCACTATAAGCATTTCATACATCATTTAATTGTTACAAAGACTCAACAAGGTCAATGTATTTTTCTTAAAGTTAAGAAACTGATTTTTTTTTACCCTGGTTGATGGTTCCATAGTGTTTGCAGAGTAGTCCATTTGGCAGTAGGAAACTGTCACAGATTTCATTTTTATTGCACTGCATTAGCATCAAAGTCACATACTTTTCACTTAGTAAATGGCTAAGAAAGAACTAAATTTGTTTTAACCTTGGCAATGTCTGTAGTATTTCTGGCTAGGTAAATCAGCCACTGTCTGCCGTCCTTTGATGCAATATTAAACTGAGGCCATGAATATTTAGAGGCATTTAATTTTCCAAATAGCTCTGCTCACAAACATAATGCAATAGTCCCTGTGTCCTGGACATATTCAAATAGAATGATTTCCTCTTTTTAACTACTGAATTCCAACCAACCACGTGATTGCCCATGGCTATATTTTGCCCAAGATTAATGCATTTCATCTATAAATTGTATTACTGCTGTTACATCAACTCGCAAATACTACACTTAAGATTTACTCAGATAAAATTAATAAGTCTCTTGCAGGGAAATCATTAGTTACCAGTATCTACTATCCAAATTGATTTGCTCCTAGAAAAGTGTGCAGGTATGGAAAGTAAATAATGTTGGTCAACAGGGTATATAAAGATGAACATTCTGACCATTCTTGTGCTTTTAGAGCACAAGATCAGAAAGAAACAAAATTCAGAGTAGTCATGTGACATTCCTGAGTAAAGGGGAGCCATGCTGGAAAACAAAGACTTGATAATCTTTTTCTTCTTGCTTTTCCAACAACAGAGAAGAATATAGAAAGAATCAGCTTAGGCTGTAGGTTTGTCCTGAAAGTTATTGGCAACTAAAACCAGTTTTGTTTCTGTACCTTCTTTCCAAAACAGCTCTTTTTTGGATAAGCTTTTAATTGACTATTGATGGATAAAGAGGTGAATGTTTTAGACCACTAACATCCCCAGGAGCTGTCAAACAAATACTCTGGTTCTCAGCCCAGAATTCAGCTTTCATGCCACATAAGGTGTTGGATGCTCAGGCTTAGAGTATTAATATTGCCTCAGAACAAGAAAAAATATTCCAAGATTACCAAAACCAACGAAACAAAAAAAACCCCAGTATTTAAAGTTAAGTTGTTCAGTTCTTTTTTCTTGCATTGAAGTAATGGTCTGATTTTCAGAAAGGCTGAAGAGTATGTACCTTTTCTAGACTGGGTCCTACTTCTGAATATATTTTTAAACTTTCATAGAAAACTAAATCAGGATTTAAGAGACTATATGGAGACAGACCCTGTTTAATATTCTAGACATTTTGATTTATGTCTCTCTTCTTCCAGTCTTCAGACAAAACTACTGTTTCATCTACCTACCTTAAAGCTGTATTCTCTCTGGTAAAACATTTAATCTATATCTTTTATTCCAGAAAATCTTTTTTCATGATTTATCATTATTAGAAAATTGTAGATTCTATTAAACAGATTAAATGTATCTTGAAATTAGATTGGTATCAAATCCCTTAAAATTACAATGACATATCAAAGTCTTCCTCAGACAGATATGGCTAAAGAACTTATAGCTGAGTTTACAGATGCTTTAAAGATGTAAGTCTGCCTACAGTCTAGACAACATAAGACATACTGAATATGAAAAGCAGATATCAATTCTGTTCAGAAACTAGGTTTGGTAGGTACATAGTATATATGAGCTGTAACACTTCAATAATGAAAACAAAGGCATCAGCATTTTGACTGAAACAAAGCTGATGATAGATTGCAGAAGTAAACATCCCAGTGGCTTTTTTCATCATGCAACTCTAATATTCCATGAAGGAATAAATTAGCCTTCTTAAGCTGTTCCTCCCCAGTGAATACTAAATACAAGGCTTAGGATTTATTGATTGCAACCTTCTACAGGGTAAGTATGCTTTGCAGTGTGCCCAGCAGACTTAGTTTTGATTGATCCAGTCTGGGGCACATACTGAAGCACACTGTAGGTTTCTCTTAGGCTATGCACCCAACTTTCATTTTCTATTTATATTTGGAGCATGGCCTAAGTGCAGAAAATAATTGCTTCACAGTCTAGACAGAGCCAATATCAGCATTTTCTGAAAATAAACATAATTCTTTTATTTCCACTCAAATTTGCAAAGTTTTGCGAAGAACTCCCAAGCATATATACCAGGAGGATATCTCCAACAGCAACCACCTTTGACCTTGTAGGAAAAGGTATATTGGAACTGTATGCTGAAGCTAAGCAAATTCAAAATAAAGTGCTTCTTTTTTTAAAGTCCCAGTGGTATTTATCTTTTGGAATGGCTTAGTGTCCTGGTTTCGGCAGGGATAGAGTTAATTTCCTTCCTAGTAGCTGGTACAGTGCTGTGTTTTGGATTTAGGATGAGAACAAAGTTGATAACGCACCGGATGTTTTAGTTGTTGCTAGGTAATGCTTACACTAGTCAAGGACTTTTTAGTTTCCCATGCTCTACCGACTGAGAAGGCTGGAGGTGCACAAGAAGCTGGGAGGGGGCACAGCCAAACTGGCCAAAGGGACATTCCATACCATGTGACATCATGCTCAGTACATAAACTGGGGAAAGCTGGCTGGGGGGGCCGCTGCTCGGGGACTGGCTGGGCATCGGTCGGCAGGTGGTGAGCAATTGCACTGTGCATCACTTGCTTTGTGTATTATTATTATTATTACATTATTATTATTATTTTATTTCAATTATTAAACTGTTTTTCTCTCAACCCACGAGTTTTTCTCACTTGTGCTCTTCCACTTCTCTCCCCCATCCCACCGGGGGGGGAGTGAGCGAGTTAACCTCAGTTGCCGACTGAGGTTAAACCACGACACTTAGATAGGAAAGCGACAATTTCTTTATCACCTGAAAGCTTTTTCTCATGACTAAACATCTTTCCAAAAGATAAGCTATCTCACAGAGATAGCTTGAATTTGATGTTTACTGGGAGAGTTTCTACCATCTGTGTAATGCCAGATTGAGGCAGGGTTACTGCACAAGTCCATTTGGCTCCAAGTTTACAATGGTATTGAAGAACATCTCCAAGAACTGTGGACATTCAACAGTGATCATGGTCAAAATTTCAGTTTCTCTCATTTCCTCTTCTTTCAGTGACTCCTAACTGCAGAATGCAATGTGCTCCAAGAACTTCAAGAATGTATAAGCAGCTCTTAAATATTTTGCTGATTCAGAACCTGAAAGAACTGTTAACTAAGACAAAAATTTTCCTATTCCACATCACACTTAACAAAGCAAGATGTTGCGGTAATTGCTCAAGGCATATGTGGCACAATCAAAATTCTTCTCTGTTACTTACATGTTTTGAACCTGTACACAGAGAGAAGCCAATTCTTTAGAAAATATCTACACCACAAACTTTTCCTCACTACTTTCCATTTACTGTATTTTATTTTATTAATATGGTAGTTACCATCATAATTCAAACACATCTTGTGAGTGCTTGACAGATTAACACAATGTTATTATTACTCAGATTATAGATATCATATCACAATCCTACATATTGACTGACTAGACAATGTCATGTAGGCAGCCTACATGACTAATTTTAAGTAGATGCCTAACTTTAATATGTGGAAAAGCCAATTAATCCAACCCCTACCATTTAAAAAATTGTTGTTTAATCTCTATAACCAGTGTGAATAAACAAGAATTACTGGGAATCTGTGATATTTTTTCTGAAGATGCATACTGAGGACTCGCACTTGCCATTTATTGTGTGCTGAAACTGTTTATGCCTCTTCTGTATTTAAGAAGCTGGCATTTGGAAAATATATTTTCCTCTTGTATTTTTTTCTACCATTTTAACTAGCTTTGATATGCAAAATATCTTAAATAGAAATCATTTAAATCTTTATAGAATCTAATAGGAAAGGAAAAGGCTAATTCAAGAAAAATTTAATGTAGTATTGCCTACTTATTACATTTAGAAAGGTTCAGGTGTTTTTCTTTTTAACACTTCAGGTTCTGAACTCATCAGATTATCTGAGCTCAGTTTTTATTTTTTATGCTCTTACTTGACAAAGAATTGCTTGCAAAGATGACTTTCCCAGCTCCCAAAAAATGACAACAACAAAAAAAAAACAAATAAGAAAATATTTTTTACTTTTAAAATATCAAAATTTAATTCACTCTCTAAATTTTGAAGTACTTGGCTCATAATTCTGATGTTTCTGTTGGGCATGTGTTATAAAGTGATTTCTGCAAGGCATAAATATGGTTATTGCAGGAGTCTTGGTCTAGAGGTCACATGAATATAAGGGGGAAAGTCTTGCACAAGAAGGGAAAACAGTTTTAGAAAAAACTGTTAGCAGTGAAGGAAGAGGAATGTGCCCCATCTAGAAAGAGATATGGAGGGAAGTAAACAAAAAGAACCATGCCCGTGACTGGATGGCACTAAATGAACTGAATAACATATTGGGAGCCCTTACCCCTCCCCATAAGATCAGAATAGCTCATGTATGGTATAAAAAAGTTAACTGCATTGGAAGATACCTGATTTCATATCATTGATTTCTATAATAATAGAGCCTGATCAGTTTCAAACATGTTTCTGATTTTTTCAAGCGTTTGTTTGGGGTTTTTTTCTTTTTCCATAAGGCCACTGAGTTTTTTATTCAGCCTCTTTCTACACCCCAAAGTTATAAAAAGTGCTTTTCCAACAAATGAAAATTTTGCCTCTTGGCTGAAACATAGTAACATTAGCAATTCAGCTTTGGGAGTGAAAAACTCCATGGAGAAACGGAAGAAAGTAAAATTGTCATGTTAAAAATTTACCACAGTGCTGGACTGTTCTCTGTCTGACAGCAAAAGGCCATGAGCACTGCAGTGGACAACAAACAGGCTCAGTGCTCATGCAAGAGTGTTTTTTACTAAATCACAAATTATTCTATAGAGCCTAGGTTTCCTGAAGAAGCCTTTTATCCGAACATTTCCTTGGTCCAATCTATTGTAATGTATTTAATCTAATCTAACTTATTTGTGGTCCGTGAGAAGTGCAGAACATTAATCATGTCTCCTTTTAGCTTTCCCTGCAACTATATGAGGCTTGCTTTTGCTCTCTCACACACCATTGTAAATCAGAAGTAAATTTACTGAATTAGGTGGAAGCCACTGGAACAAACTGGTATAAGTAAGTGAAGAATCAGGTTCTTTATACTCTAATTCATTGTTCCTGCTTTCTTTCCCTTCCTGCCCCCCATCATTATTTTAGCATAGAGGTAACTAAGGTCAGTATATTTTGCTTTCAGCCTTGATCACGGTTACATCTTCGCTATATTTATAGTGAATGAGACAGATCAAAGAACCCTAAATCTGCTGCAGAAATAGCTAAAGCTTGCTTAAACAACAGCTGAGAAACACTTTGCACGCACCATTTGACCTAACCTCAACTCTGCCCTCCTGATGGATGAAGAAATGCAGCTTTCTGGCTGAACAACAAAAGTAGTGGGGAAACATTTACCAGCACAAATTATAATGGTGGATAGAGTACCATGTTCATTTATGAAACCTCAGACATTCCAAAAAATTCTCTTTCAACCAGACAGCAAACATGGAAATTCTCAACTTGAAAAGAAACGTTTTCCAAAGAAAATGCAGATGACAACTGAAAATTGCTATTTCTTTTAACTAGAACCACTACCACGACTCCAGAAAATCTGAAGTACTTCTAGATAATAATACTTTAAGCTCACTTTATATCTCAAGAGATGCTCTTATCCTCACACACATAAGAAATTGAAACAAACATTCAGGGGAAATGTTTCCCTGACATTTTGGATGCAGTGAAATCAGTACACAGGGCAAATGGTGGGGTCAGATCACAGCATGTTCATACACAGCACGTCAATAAAAGTAATTAGTTGATGCAGGCTGAGCTATGCTTTCTTTTTTTTAATCCTGAATTATTATTTAAAGCAGTTACTAATAGAAAGGGGAAAATCACCCATTGGCTAGCCTCCATTTCAGATGTATGGGCTAGTATTCTCACATCTAAATATTTGATTGACGTGACATTCAAGTAATTCAGAAACTACCCTCTCATGCATTGTCATAAGTCAAAACATGGAATCTTTGAAGAGACTCGAGTCTACTGCAAATGCTCAATAAAATTTCCTGCGGAGTATTCTTGGCTTTCAGGAATATTCCTGCATGTTATATCTCACAGGACATGCTTAGCATCATACATAGACATTCTGCTCAAATCCTACTAATTCTTCTACAAAATATGACAATACAAGGATGAGATGACAGCCTTAAGCAGGGATTTCCCTTATTTTTCAGATTAATGTTATTTAAGATTTTGAAGAAATATCTGCTCCAAAGTAGAACATTTATAGTCTGTGAATAGTTTCTAGATTTGTAACAAGTGTCTCAGAAGTGCAAGAGCCAAATAGATATTCCTTCCCAAAAAGATGTTCCAGTTGGTCAGATCCAAGTATATTTGCTGTTTAAAGTAGGGAGTTGACATTGCTAGAGCTATATCATCCAGTAGGCAAATCAAAGACTTTCTCCTATGGAAATAGCATTTTGCACTTTTCATATGTATAGTTGCAATTCAGTGATTAAAGGGGGATTATTTTTTCTGTATGTTTCATTACACACCTTCAACGCACAGAAAAATAAGCTGAAAGCATCTCTAGTGATCTTGGATTCACCGTGTACAGGAACTTCATGATTAGTATAACTCCTGGCTTTTGTTAGCATTTATGATGTTTTTCTTGCCAGCAAAATTACAATGCTAGAATATCTACCATACGTCTTTGCCTTGGGATCTGGGAAACAAGTTTAGGGAGTTTCCAAACGCAATTCAAAGGGATTTAAAGTCTGTTTACTTAACATCTGAATATAGTCATGCAGTTAGACTTTTCATTCAATTTACAACTTCACCTAAAACATTACGAAGAGAAACAGTTTCTGTTTCCTATCTAGTTTACTTGTCTTCTGTGCAATGTTTTATATTGAGAGAGCAGCTGTCTAATGATAGAGTATTAATTGATTTTCTCTCTCTTTTGTAAGAATCTCTAGGATACACCTGGATATGACAGAAGGCAAAAAAGTACAAAAAGAAAATGGCTCAAAATGAAAACTAACCCTTCTGACTAATTTATAAGACAAAGTCCGAAAAAAACAAAGAACTTTTAAATCTTACCGTCAGGCCTCACATCTTATCTCATTGTGACAGAGCACCCAAATTTGACTGATTATAGTTAGTTTGGTTTTACCTATTGGAGAGGAAATGCTGTAAGGCAATTATCATAGACGAAACATGAACTTTTCTCCCCCCTTTTTTTTTTCTAACAAAGTAGAGGTCTCACTTCATAGATCCACATAAACAGAGAATCGTGAAGCATCCCTTTCTTTCCTGCCCACAATGTCCTAATTCCCTGCTAGATTCTGATACTCAATTTCAACTCAATTTCCATTTGTGTCTATGTAAATGTATGCTTACTTTGTGTGAAAGATCAGTGCACTTGTGATGCATGATAGGCCTACATATTCACCCATGAGTGAAAATGCATAAATTATAGTGCTGCTGTCAAAAAGGTAAAAAGGAACAAGCCTGTCTTTTATGACAGTCAAGTCATTAAAATCTAGTCCCTCCTTAAAGAGGTAAGATTCTTGTTTGGTTTTCTGTTATCATTTCACCATCTGGAATGTGAGGAAGTAGCAGGAGGCAAAATTCAGGATTCTTTTTTCTTTTTCCTCTCTGACATTGCTAAATCATTCTAGGTCTGAATCCACATTAGCACTGGCCCATCAGGGAAAGTCTTCAGGGAAAAATGTCTTTATCATGGCAGACACCATTCTGATGACTACATTAATATGTGAGGACTCCCTAATCTGCGAAACACCAAAAACATTTCAATAATGAGTAATTGAAGTCAACAGATTTCAAAATGAAATTGAAATTCCATTTTAGATCCTGGCAGAGCTTATTAACTGACCATAACAAATTTGCCATAGGTGAGGACTTTCAACCAAAGTTGGATTCTTTTCTGAAAAATACCAAGAAACGAGAAAAATATTCTCATTCACTGCACGTTGTTGGTCTGGATGCAATCAATGGATGGAATTTTATGGCCTGGTGTATTGGGTTTGCGTGGCAAGGTTTTGGTAGTAGCTTCAGGGGTGGCTTCTGCAAGGAGATGACAGAAGCTGCCCCTGTGTCCGACAGAGCCAATGCCAGCCAGCTCCAAGACGGACCTGTCACTGGCCAAGGCCGAGCCCATCAGCAACGGTGGTAGTGCCTCTGGGATAACATATTTAAGAAGGGGGAAAAAAAACTGTGGCAGAACAGCAGCCAAGAGAGAGGAGTGAGAATATGTGAGAGAAACAACTCTGCAGACACCAAGGCCAGTGGAGAAGGAGGGAGAGGAGGTGCTCCAGGCACCGGAGCAGAGATTCCCCTGCAGCCCGTGGTGAAGGCCATGGTGAGGCAGGCTGTCTCCCTGCAGCCCATGGAGGTTAACGGTGGAGCAGGTATCCACCTGCAGCCCATGAAGGATCCCATGCCGAAGCAGGTGGATGCCTGAAGAAGGCTGTGACCCCGTGGGAAGCCTGTGCTGGAGCAGGCTCCTGGCAGGACCTGTGACCCCATGGAGAGGAGCCCACGCTGGAGCAGGTTTGCTGGCAGGACTTGTGACCCCGTGGGGGACCCACGCTGGAGCAGTCTGTTCCTGAAGGACTGCACCCCGTGGAAGGGACCCACGCTGGAGTAGTTCATGAAGAGCTGTAGCCCCTGGGAAGGACTCACGTTGGAGCAGTTCGTGGAGGACTGTCTCCCGTGGGTGGGACCCCACACTGGAGCAGGGGAAGAGTGTGACGAGTCCTCCCCCCGAGGAGGACAGAGCGGCAGAGACAACATGAACTGACCGCAACCCACATTGCCACTCGGGGGGAGGAGGTAGAGAAATCAGGAGTGAAGTTGAGCCTGGGAAGAAGGGAGGGGCGGGGGGAAGGTGTTTTAAGATTTGGTTTTATTTCTCATTATCCTACTCTGATTTGATTGGTAATAAATGAAACTAATTTCCCCAAGTCGAGTCTGTTCTGCCCATGACGGTAACTGGTGAGTGATCTCTCCCTGTCCTTATCTCAACCCATGAGCCTTTCGTTATATTTTCTCTCCCCTGCCCAGCTGAGGAGGGCAGTGATAGAGCAGCTTTGGTGGGCACCTGGCGTCCCACCACACCTGGTATGTAACAGGACAGACTGGCCACCTAAAATGGCCCTAAAACATTCAGAAATTATACAGTTTTGCACTGTCTCCCCTCTTCTGTCCAACATTCCCTCGTACATTAAAACACTTAATTTCCATTATACAGATCATCATCTGTCAGTATATTCTCAATTTTAAGCACCCGGGTGCCATTTAAAACAGAAATATTCCTGCAGAAAAAATGACCATGAAGCAGCCTTTCACCCTCACCCTTGGCATACTTTAATGACTCTGTGTGTCTGTGCCATAAATTTTCCCTGAAAGGAGCTGCAGTATTCTTTTATCAAAACATACTAAAGTTCAGCTTTTTCCAGAATTTCAGTTCATTTCTGTATTGTTTTCCTGCCTTTATGGACCTATAGACATTGTTTTCCTTTCTTTAAGGAGCTATAGATGTTGAGTAAATGAACTGAATGACTGTAACGAATTATAAAAAAAAAATGGAATTCCTCAATTTTCTCTTGCATTGAGGTTGAATGCTACATTGCATAAGTATGGATTACCTTCAGAGTGTCAAAAGCTATAGAGATAACTTCCATTTTCTGTGTCTGAAGAGTGTAACTATTTTCCCCTTGTGTGAATGTGTATTTTCTCATTCTTTCATTTGTTAAAAAAATCCAGTTATGTATGAGATCACTTCCTTTTCTATCTCCTATAGTAGGATTTAGATCTACCATGTCACCCTTGTAACACTAGGCTTGAATTTTCTAGGTCTCTGATAAAGCATTTTTCGTGACAGGCCAAGGCTTCTGTCAGTAGTCCATCAGAGCATCATGTTAAAGAGTAAAAACTTATCTGATGTGAAAAACTTCTAATTTACCTTTGCATTCATGGGAAATGGGAAATAAGATTTAACATGCAGGAGGGTCTACAGGTTTCATCAGTAGTTTGTTGATTGTTTGTTTTTCAGACATATAGTACTGCAGTGTCTGAGTGCCAACATAAATTCCTAAATAAATAACTTCTAATGCTTTAGTCTGCATGTTAGTTTAAAAGGAAACTGTACACCTTTCCCAAAAGACATATCAGCTGCGTGGTGTTTGACAGCAAGAGAAACAGATTATATGCAAATCCAGATATGTGCTACTCTGGCTTTAATCCTCTTTTGTTTGTGGTATGCAGCTGCAGTTTTAGGCAATATGATGAAGCAAATGGGCCACACCAGATTTGGTAACAACAATAAAATGTTTGAAAAATATTTATGGTAAATTATTCAAATGTTCTTCTCCCATCAAATGTTCAGAACATTAGCATATTTCAAATGTTAAATAGTTGCAAGTGCTTGGGATGTTAAATCATTCATTAAAGGAAGTGAGTGAGGTCATCTGAATGGTATTAATTATGGGATGGATATAGTGACATATGTCTTCAGATGACTATTCTTCAGTTATTGGCCATAACCCTGAGTAGGGCTGAGCACCTTCAACTCATGCAGTTTACTGAGAGCTGAAGCACAGCCAGTAATCATGACTCCAGGAGCTCTCACAGAAGGAGAGTCTGTGCTGGGTAGACAACATGTTTTCTCTAAACTTGCCTGTGCAAGGACCTGTCCAGTATTGCTTGCAAGAATGTCAGAAATACTGAAATGAACTCAATTGCAACATTTTCCACAAATAACATTTGAAATACCTTGCATTCTCATCATAAAGTAATGTTTACATATGGCTTAAGAAAGACAACTTAAAACAATTGCTACATATAAAAAGCCTTGTTTCTCAGGACTCCACCCTGTAAAAGATGTATGGCCAAGCCATGTGCTGCAGGTCAGACAAGGTCCACCCTAACACACTATACACAAAGGTTTACATCCTGCCTTTCTGTTCCAGCACTTGCATCCTTCCTATAGACTGGGCTAAGCAACTGGGAAACAGTTACAAATGAAGCGTGCTAAGGTTTCTCTGTCCATCTGATGGCCAACATAGGAGGTTCAACTCCTTCCACACTGGCACTCATTCCACCAGCTTACGGTGCAAAGCAATGTTGTGGTTTAACCTCAGCCAGCAACTGAGCACCACGCAGCCACTCGCTCACTATCCCCCCCCGGTGGGATGAGGGAGAGAATCAGAAGAGTGAAAGTGAGAAAACTTGTGGATTGGGATTAAAACAGTTTAATAATTGAAATAAAATAATAATAATAGTAATAATAATAATAACAATAAGAATAGAATATACAAAGCAAGTGATGCACAGTGCAATTGCTCACCACCCGCTGACTGATACCCAGCCAGTCCCCGAGCAGCAGCCCCCCCGGCCAGCTTTCCCCCAGTTTATATACTGGGCATGACGTCCCATGGTATGGAATATCCCTTTGGCCAGTTTGGGTCAGCTGTCCTGGCTGTGCCCCCTCCCAGCTTCTTGTGCACCTCCAGCCTTCTCAGTCGGTAGAGCATGGGAGGCTGAAAAGTCCTTGGCTAGCGTAAGCACTACGTAGCAACAACTAAGACATCGGTGTGTTATCAACATTATTCTCCTCCTGAATCCAAAACACAGCACTGTACCAGCTACTAGGAAGGAAATTAACTCTATCCCTGCCGAAACCAGGACAGCAAGCAGCAGCCATCCACCTGCACAGGCAGAGGGAAGATGTGACCCAAAATGGACAGCCGTCATGATCTCTGAGCATTTTGATCTGTTCATGCTCCTTCCTAAGGTTTAACCACAGGGAAGAGAAATGAGCCTTCCAGCTCTCTGGAAAGATTTCCTGGGATGGAGTTTTGTGCTGATTTTGGCTGGGAAAAATTAACTCTATCCCAGCCAAAACCAACACAAGGTTGAAATCTGAGATAGTCTCTAGTTGATGGAAGCTGACAGGTTGAAATGCCACATAAGCTTTCTCCTTCTTTGACTTTCCATCTCTTTCTATCTGGTACTATACTTGTTTTCGATACTTACAACAGGACTGTCAGCCTTTTATTTGTTTGAAGAAGGGACTGTATGTTTCTTTTTACTCCCTTTCTCCATTTACTTATTCCTTTTTCTCAGAGTTATTACTCAGTTTGGCAGTGACTTTCTGCTGTTATTTCCTCCTACAGAAACCTGTAGGACTGCAGACTGCAGTGAAATGGGAGAACCCCTCCACCCCCTCAAAAAAAAAAAATTCCTCAGAGGTATTATTCTTCAAATTTCAAGATTTTTCAAGCAGTTTAATAATTTCAGACTCCATGATACACTGATGCTAGATATAAACTAGTGAATCTGGTGAGCAGATTCTAGGCACTGGTGAGGCCACACCTCGAACACTGTGTTCAGTTTTGGGCCCCACACTACAAGAAGGACATTGAGGTGCTGGAGCGTGTCCAGAGAAGGGCAACGAGGCTGGTGAGGGGTCTGGAGAACAAGTCTGATGAGGAGCGGCTGAGGGAACTGGGGCTGTTTAGCCTGGAGAAAAGGAGGCTCAGGGGAGACCTCATCGCTCTCTACAACTCCCTGAAAGGAGGTTGTAGCGAGGTGGGGGTCGGTCTCTTCTCCCAAGTAACTAGCGATAGGACGAGAGGAAATGGCCTCAAGTTGCGCCAAAGGTTTAGATTGGACATGAGGAAAAATTTCTTTACTGAAAGAGTGGTTAAACATTGGAAGAGGCTGCCCAGGGAAGTGGTGGAGTCCCCATCCCTGGAAGTATTTAAAAGACGTGTAGATGCGGCACTTAGGGACATGGTTTAGTGGGCATGGTGGTGTTGGGTTGACAGTTGGACTCGATGATCTTAGAGGTCTTTTCAAACCTTAGTGATTCTATGATTCTATGAATCCATCCCTCCTCTTTCAGATACACAGGCCAGTTCATAGAAATCACTTCCTCAGTTGTTGTTGTTGTTGTTAGAGGATTCTCAAGTTAAACTGTGAATTTTTTCCAGTGGCCCACAACCCACTCTTTGCATGTGTTCCTAGTCATGTGGCGGAGAAGGACCCTGAAAGGCTCTGAAATGTTCCTGAAAGGCCCCCAAAGGCCAGGTGGCCCACCTTCATGGCTGTTTGGGTATCAATTCTGCTGATATATGTGTGTAAGCCAGCAAGAGCATAGAGCTCAGCTTGGACTGTAAGAAACACTTGACATATTGAGTAGAAATTTGAGTGGCTGGCTCACACTGAGCATCCAGCTGCTGTATGCTGTACTGTCTTGTTTATCCCAGTAGATAATATAAAGCTAGTTCAGGAAACATGAGCTGCAGCCACTGCAATATAGGTATAACCACAAAAGGTAGCATTCTTCATAAAATATTGTTGAAAAAAAAATCCACACTCCTCATCCTAACAGGTAAGAGTAGCTAGCATAGGAGCACCAGCTTCTCTTTAATGTAGCAATAGACAGTGTGTTGGCAACATCATGCTATTAACATGGTTCTAACATGTTCATCAGTAACAACTCTCATAACTCACTGGCAGCATGACTATATTCTAGAACAAGAATGCAAATGCAGAATGGACAAAAAGTTGGGTTTTTTAAAGGCACTAGTCAAAAAATTAAATAATTAAAATACAATAATTATCATAAATCCTTCAAGTGTGTTCAATAGAAAACACACTAGTGGTATAGCAATACTTTCCTTCACATGAAACTTTTCCTTCACATGAAAAGTTTAAGTGTACACTTAAACTGCTTAAATGTTAAAGTGTTTTAACACTTAAAAAGTTTAAGTGTTCACTTCAGTATTCATTAAAATTATACATAAATATTTATGTGTCAATTAAGGAAAATCCTGTATAGAGGTGAAATTCAGCAATGGTGACCATTAAGAAGATGCTTTGTTTGTTTTTTTTTCAAACAGACAGGAATCCAAAGACACAGGGAAGTGACATTTCCTCAGCTGTATGCCACAGAAAAAAATCCAGCAGGCAAATGTAGAAACCAAACATGAAATTTCTCCCACAGATGAAAGAATGGAAAAAAGAGCAGAACCATATTAGCATCTTTTGTGGCAGTCAGGGGAAGGGCAGGGAGGTAGGAGAAATACTCTTCGTGTTGGTTTCACTCAAAACTGATTTTCAGACACAAGACTGGTGAGATTTGATCTTGCAGAGCTGTGACAGTGTGAGTATAATGATGTGTTTCATAATATTAGCAGTATAATGAACGAAATGTAGTAAAGTTTAAATGACAAATCAAAACCCATATGCCAAAAAGCACGTGGTACAGTGGAACACACTTAGGAAAATAGTCCTTACTGGGATAGGAAAATATAATACTACGCGAAAGGGCTGCAGAGAGAAGAACTATACCTGACACATAACCAGGGGCATATAAATGATTCCTTGAAATAGTAGTTTTGTTCCTTCTTACTTCTTAAGGATTTATTGTGTCCTTTCTGAATTGTTTTTTGAACAATTCTTTTATAAGTGTCAAAATTTCAACTCACAGTCCCTATTTGGGAAGAAAGCAGTGTTGAAATGTTTTAAAATGGCTTAGAAACTTAAGACCATTCATGAATTTAAGGAAATTCACATGAAGTCCAATCTTAGTCTGATTAGTAAAGATGGTAACTGTAGCAGTGCCTAACTTCACTCAATGAATCAGTCTGGACAGTGAAAGAAAGTGTTCAGCCTATCTTCACACTCCAGATAAGGGTCTCTTGATGGTAACTATGTATGAAGCAAATTGGAAAGATCCACTGTATTGAATCAATGCCTTGTAGTGATGCATACATTGATAAAAATGGCAATGGGGCAATGGTGGGGGTTTTTTTGTCTTGCATTTTTATTAAGAGGTTGAATAAAAACTCTTGGATATATCTGGCAATATTGAAATAACTTCCAGTTTTATTTCAGCAGGAAAATTTCCAAAGGAAGTGTCATGTAGTAGTCAGAATGAATAGCAGGAGCCAGGATACTTTAATTCTGTTCTCATGTTGAGGACACCTGACACAAGCCAACCTTTCCTGATTTTTAAAAAACTTGCCAACACATGATACAACTCCAGACAAATCCAGTACAGCTTTCTTATTTCTTGCTGCCTGCTCATTTCTCGCTGTTTTGGAAACACATAGCCTTCTCCTTTGTATGCAGCTGTTGCGGGGCCCTCTGCTCCTAAGTTTTGCCTTGAGCTTTGGTTCATCTGTCCAGTGGTACAGGTAATGAAATAGGTAATCAAAGAGTAATTAATATTTATGGAGTACTCCAGAATGCTTTGTATGAAAGTTGCAAAGACCCTCTGATATAAGGAAAACAAGATTGTCATGGAGAAAATTTTGGCAGTATTGCACAGGCAGCTGATGATGACATCTTTACTTTGCCTGAGTTGAAGCACTTAATGAAAAACTTCCAATGAAATTCAGGTAACACTTCATGATATCTTCCAAAGTACCCTCATTGTTCACTTGAGAAAAATCATGATCCTCTGACCAGAAACACAGGTCATCTACAAATGAGTAAAGAACATTGGAAACTGAACCTGATACAGATATAGCATCTGAATTGCAGTAGTATAGCTGAGCATACAGTTAAGCTGTATTCTGTGTCTTAGGTAGTCCTGCGAGGAGCAAGGAGTTGGACTCCATGATCCTTATGGGTCCCTTCCAACTTGAGATGTTCTATGATTCTATGATTTTATGAAGCTGGAATGGTAAAAAACTTCACAAATTCCCAAACATTAAGCAAAGAAGATTGTTTTGAAGGTGGATGGATATTTTCATTTAACTTAATTTTATTTCATATAATAGGTTAGTTCCTCCTAAAAAGAGATGCTTAATTCAGTAGCCCTCTCACTAAATGCAGAGCTGAAATGGAGCCCCTGGGCCCACAGGCAGTGGGTGTGGATAGAGGTCCCAGCTGAGGGTGGTAGGGCCATCAGGCCCATTAGTGCCCTCAGGGTCCTCACAATAACTATATCTTATTCAGATTCACAATATTAATTTCACTATAAAAATTATTAAAGGACTAAACATAAAGAAAAAGAAGCAGCAATTCACTCGACATTACCACTGTTGCACAGTCACCCAAGGTTTCTGAAACCTAGACAGATTCAGATTCTGATGGCCTCCACAACCAAGCAGATGCTCACTTGTTTTCTATGTCCAAACTGTTTGTACAAACCTTTAATGAACTTTGCTTTTTCTGTTACAGAACATCCGCTAACATTTTTCAGGCACTGTTTATAGGGTTCTTTAAAGGTCAAGTGTGATTCTGCTGAAAGGCATCGTGTCATCATGTGATGTTGATCGCAGAATATTAACCCTTTAATTTTGGTTAGTTTCTTTTGTATGACTGCAAGGGGCATGAGAGTACTGAAGGAGCTATTTTGTTGTTTTCTTTCAAAGTGAGGATTCCTTTGGTAGGTATATTGGATGGAAAATTCCTGGAGGAAAACCCTGTGCAAGACCCCACCTCTGTTAGATTCTAGCAGGCAGCAATTTAGTACTATGTTACCTTCAGTAATTTCCCTAGTTCCTGGGAACTGGTTCATTATTTTATATTTTGGTGCACAAGTACAGACTGGAATATTTCTTTGGGGTAACTCTTGCACTGGAGTTGAAAGCTAGTCTCTGTATTCCTGGCGGAGATCTAAACACTCAGGTAATTCCCTGAAGTACTGAAACACCCATTTAGTATGACTTTAGGTATTAGCTCACATACGCATGATAACTCAGTTTACAAGGGCAAATGCATCTCTCTAAAATCAGAGATCTGTTATGACATCACCCAGATACTCTGACCCACTTCCTATTCCAGCAAACCAACTCAAAAAGTCATTAGCTAATCAAACTTAAATCTTACTTCAAAACTTGAAACTATTTCACAACAAGATTTGAGTAGAGGAGAAATGGAATTGCTTAAATTCTTTTTTCTTTTTTAAATTCACGACAAGTGGATCTACATATTTCATGACCACTGATGCTAGATAGTATACACAAAAGATTTTCAGATTTTTTTTTCTAGGTATTTTACAGCCAAAATCTAAAAACGCTTAGGGAATTAAGCCTGTCAAATCTGAAGTACTGACTCATTCTCTAATACAAAATGAGTAACAATTTATTGTGGACCTGATCTAGATCCAAACATCATTTCATCAGGACAACTCAAGTTTGTACTTCAGCAATATTAAGGGATGGTCTGTTACATATTGACAAAAATGAAATCAGAAAGGATCAAGTTTTTTAGAAAAATAAATTAAGAGTATGGTAAGAGCATGTGAAAGCTTGTAATATCTTTGCTGTTTACTCATAACACAGAATATGAAAAGTGTAAGGAATGTGACAGAAATGTTAGCAAAGCACAAGTTACATTTATAAACCATCAGAGCCAGAGGATTTTCTTTGAAGGCATGTTGGTTTCCATTTTTTATGAATATAAACTGAGGTAATTATATGGACCTCCATATAGCAGATTTATACTAGCAGATAAATTAATCTATTGTCCAGATTTCTATCATAAAACAAACAAAATTGTCATGAAAAGAACAAAAATAAGATCCCTAACATGAGTTATTACTTCTTGGCTAAAATTTTAAGACTCTTCTACTGGAAAGATTAGGAGTATTTCTATATATGCCAGAAACTTCTTGTATAACTTTAGTCTGTATTGTGGGCCAGAGGCTTTTCCCTTAGAGAAAATCAATGCAGAACTGGATTGGTGAAGAGTCAAAGTCAAGAAGTGGAAGGCACTGAAAGCACATGATAGTTTCCACCAGTATGTTTCCCCAATTCCTCCGAAACAAAAGATCTTCAGCCTCGTCAAACAACGATCAGCTACAGTAGCGGAATACTGCCAGCAGAGAGGACACCAGGACCTCAGTTACTGCAGACACTGAAATGGTGGCTAGCCCCAGGAAATAGCCTAGAAGGAAGGGAATTGCCTCATGCATAAAGGTATGCACAGCTTAAACTTTGAATATCTGGCATTTCAATGAGCTGACTAATGTCATAATTGCAGAAAAAATACCATAAAGCACACATCAGCAGAATTAAGGGAATTGTCATGAACAGCAGGTAGCAAAGTTTGCAACTGTTTGAAAAATGCTGTCCAAGGCAAGGAACCAGGATCTTCATTACTATGACAAGAGTTGCAACAAAGCTAGTGCATGTTAAAAGCAAATCAAGTTAGCACAACTGTTGTAAGACCATATACAGATTGTTACCATGGTTCTTTAGATATCATTCTTAGGGCATCCTTTTCACTCTATTTCCATTGTGATGAGATCTCCTCAGCTGCTGTTTTAATGGGGTTAAGGTTAAGCTTGCTTTCTTCACTGATCTATAATTAGGATGGCTGCTATTCTATCGTTTCTGTAGAGCCATATGGTTATCTAATGCTAACAAGACCTGCAGTGCTTCAGATTCTGTATATTGCTTCCTGTCTGGCTTCTGGTTTCCTCATTTTCTGCAGCATTTCTCGGGTTGTCTATATAAGGAAGGAAAAGGAAATCAAAGTCTGTGTTTACTGTGCTTCCTGGAGATTAATATTCCCCTATGAAGAGGTTTGAAAAGATTTCAGCCATGCTTGTCTTGTTTTTTCTGCAAAAGAAAATACCCTAAGAGCTACAAGGAAAACTATTCAAACTTGCTTCTGTGTATTTGTCAGAACACTATTTGTTTTATTTTTCTGAGTTGCACCAAGGGAGTACCAGTTAATATTCCTCAACTGATACTGCCACTACAACAACAGATTTTTTTTTCTTCTTTTATTTCCCAATTTTTTGTTTGTTTGTTTGTTTCCAATACTACCCAGAAGGAGTTAGGCATCAGAAAGGTGTAAAAAGGAAAGATACTTCCTAATCCAAAAATGACAGGACAAACAAGAGGTAAGAAGGGAGGTACAGAGCAGTCAAGGATGTGATAGGCCCTGTCACGGTAATTCAGTGTTTAGTAACACAGTGGTTTGGCTTTTGGAGAACGGAAACTCACCACAGATTTTGACATTCTGTTCTCTGCCAAGGCTGGCAAGGCTTTGCACTGAGAGAACAGAGAGTTTCATATAGGTCTTTCTTCCCCCCCAAAAAACACAACTGTAGACATTTTATAATAAATTCTCTGTTTCTTAGAAATGAGCTTTTCTCATTTTGCTCTAATACTCTGTCTTACTTCCTGTTTCCTTTGGGTCCAGTTTTTATTGTTTCAGTGCAGCAGTTTCAGTGCCAATGTCAACATAAAGACAGGAGCATTTCCAGTTTATGACAGATCTGACAGTCATGTTTCCAGTGCTTCTAGCTGGAAGCTGAACAAGTGGGCCAGCCCAAATATTTTTGCAATGAAAGCATTGATTGAAGAAAGAAAACAGACATCTTGGACATTAACGGGAGCCTGGAAAGCAAACACCTCACATGAGAAATAACCCGGAAAACGACACCATTACAGGACACAAACTGATTCATGGTATCTTAGAGGAGGAAGAACTGGCACTAACCATGCAAAAGCTTAAACCATTCTGAAGTTGGTAGCCATCTAAAATTGTGCAATGAGGTTGGCGATTGGGTGGAATATAAAAACAGAAAGGGAGACAGTGCAATCTTAAGTAGAAATTACCACAGCTAGAAAACCTTTTGTAACACGTTAGACTGGATGAACAGTTACATAAGTAGCCGTCAGTATCACGATATAGATCTCATCAAGATTTCATTTCACTGATTACAATAAATAAGCTTTTGATTTATCATGAAAAAGAAATGTATAGGAATGCATAAAAAAAAGTTATGTTTACCAGCTTTTTGCTGATTCTTTATACGTTCAGAGAATTTTCAAAAGAGAGTAACAGAATTTAGTTCCCACTGAATTTCAGTGAACTATGACTTTGTAAAGTCTCTTTCAAAAAAAACCCTCCTATAGCACAGAAGAACTCAGCTTTTTTGTTCCTCTTGTCCATATTGTTTGTATTTTTTAGGAAGACTGATTAGAATAAACATACAGATGAGCAATCATTGTGCTCTACAGTACAGAGCTTCCCTCCATCACCACTCTTCCAAGTGTATTGTTTTAGATATCAATTTTAGGTACTTCTTTGCTCCACCTCCTACCCCGTAGTGCAGTAACAGACAACACATTTATCCTTGCAAGTAGAGCAGTATTACTCTTTCCATTTTACAAATGGAGAACTCAGGAACAGAGGGATAAAGGTACATCTCCTCAGCACAGGCTGAGATGGCTGCCTGTTGGCACTGCATTCTTCGAGAAGTTAAGAGTTATCCAAGGCCACACAGGAAGTCTTTCAGGGCAGAAAGGAACTGAACTTGATTTTCTGAAGTCCAGGCTAGAATCTTTACCTTGCATCCATCTTCCCTCTTAAGTCCCAACTTTAGGCTCAGAAGTTTTAACAGTTATGTTAAGAGCTGCAAAGCAGAGTAGCATTTAATTCTCCATGTCACAAAGGGGACTTTCTCCACAAGACTACAGTAAATTGTATATGAAAATTGCCTCTGGAAAACAACGTGGGGGATGGATCTCATCTCCCCACATTTCAGAGAAAGAGAGCCCACATAACAGATTGTGTAGCAGAAATATATTTTTAACACGAAAAATAAAAAAGAGAACATATTAAAAATCCATGTTTCCACATCAAAACAGAGTAAGTCAAAATTAGATACCATTCTGTAGTGAAGCCAAAGTGTTTTACCTCTTTATACAAATTTAGTAGTTAAGAATATCATGGTTGTTGCTAACAAGGCCAATGAACAGTAAGTAATCAAATGCTTGAACAGATTAACAAACAAGAATATAACAGAGGACATTTAGCAGTAACCTGACAAGTATACCACCTAACCGCATCTGCACTGCGAAACAAGGAAAAATTCACAGTTTGAGTGGGCTTCTAATCCCTAATCAGCCTGCTGCTTGTGTAGCAGACCCCTTCACTGGAGATTATAATGATGTAAATTATAGTATTGTTGCCATAAATTTACCATTACTTTAATTTGAAGAGAACAAGTTTTACTGTTTCTAAAAAGCTATTAAAAATCCTGCAAATTATTGAGCGCCATCTACTGTTTCATTAACTCTTAATACACTAGCAGTGTTTTGGAGCTGCATAGTTGAATCAAGATTTTATTCAGCAGCTAAAGCAGAAATTCAGAATTTGGCATTTATTTAAAAATTGCATTGCATTCTCTCCAAAAATCAGTGCTCATTTTTTCAAGCACAGAATGAGTTTTACAAGTATTAAAAAGCAAAGCCATTAATTAGAGATAAAAATAATTAAAACTTAAGTTTAGCATCAGAGTCAGTCTTTTCTTTACCCCAAATATTTTAGTAAGGAGATAATATAGACACTTAATCCCTTTCATCTCACTAAATAAATTGAAATACTGGGTACTGGCTACACTTGAAAAAAAACTACTGAAAAAACAACCCACAAGACATTAAGCTAACAATGGTTGTATTCTAATGATTATGAAAATCCAGGGATTTTTTTTTTAAGAGACAATAGCTTAGTTACCTAGGCATAGTGTGACATCAGATGTAGTTCGGGTAGGCTCCTTCCTTTCTAACTAATTTACAAGTAGTTATTCTTCAAGTTGTAGTGAATTTGCATAATGAAAGAGATCAGACGAATGTCAAGACTGATGAACTACATGGGCCAATTGTCCATGCTCTCTTGCATCTGTAATTTCCTTTTTTGCATTCATGCTTGCAAATTGTTTGTAGAATTTCTGTCTCTACTCATGAAGTGAGGAGGAACACAGGAGGAAGAAAAAACAAACCAAAACAAATGCCACTAGGCTTACCGGACATTCAAGCTGTCACTTGCCTGCCTATTCTAGCAGCTCAATATCACTTTGATGATCTACATAGCCAGAAAACAACCTGTGGTGGGCAACATTCACTGCTCCACATTCTTTGGCTTACTAGTGGATAAATCCTAGGAAATTACATGTTAAAAAAAAGAGATGAAAAGTGATACTGTATCCTAGAAATATCACATGCTTTCACTGCTTTTCATCTCCCAGTTCAGGGCAGGTTTCATCTCTTGCCCTAAAGTTGAGACATTTACTCACAGCTAATAGTCTTAGCTCTGAAGTCAATAAAGAGAGGAGGGCACCTCTAAAAGGTAGTCTATCTCATACTAAGAAAGGTACTAAAGAGACACCAACTTTTGTGTATTTTTTTTTTAATTGAGTAAATTCACAAACACTATATTGAAATACCTTTGAGTATATTTAAGAACAGAGATGGGGTATTAGCCACAATTGTCATCCTTCTAGGCAATTCTCCTTTGAACAGACTGACAACAAAAAGGCATGTTGTCTGGAGTTCTAGTGCTCTATCACTTAGAGCCAATGGGGTGAGGGGCAACAACAGATACTACAAAATATCTAGCTCCCATGTCCATCTATAAGGATGAGCATGGGTCCTGGAAATGGTGAAATGCATCAGCAGAGCAGTGCTATCAGGCCTCCACGGAGACCTCTTCTGAACAGGGTCAGCCTCTTCCTGTTCCAGACATTTTATTGTCTTATTATTTATTGACTTATTGTCATTCTGAGACAGCTTAGGTGTCTTTAAATGGCACCATATTGCAAAGTGTAGACAGCCTCAGATAAATACACTGACATGAAGAGGATTCAAGAGGAGACTGAAAGGAAAGAAGGTAAAATCTTTCTTTGAGAAGGAAAACTGGGGTCTGATTCCTCAGTTCTTTCTGCACATCCTCACCCAGGAAATTTTTCCAAAGCAATTTTGCAGGGAAGAGTCTGCATACACCAATACTTTACAATGGAGCACAAGTGTGGATATGGTAAGAGCTGCAAAGGTCAAACAGGGGATACAGTAGTGGCAGTGTGGCATGGCTGAGAGGCAGTCTTTGTCAGCTCAAAGCCACACAAACGGGTTCACACTGGTCTATGCAGGTTAACAGCACTACTTAACAACTGGTGGTGGTGCTAGTTTATATCTCTCTGCATTATTATGGTCCATTCATTGCACATGATGGCCACTCAGTCTTGCCGTCTCAGAGCATCCCAGTCTGTCCCTCGCTTTTGAGAAGCCCTAGATGGGAACTGCAGAGGTTTACCAGGTTGTCACGTTCTGAGGAGGGAAATAGCAGAGTTTGTGTTACCCTGTAATCTCTAACACCTCATTTTGAGGCATAACACAATTGCCAATGTTCAAGCTGAGCTTTAAACTGTAACTCTGAATTTGGACTTCAAGCTGGGTAATTTTTCAACCATCACTTTGCATGAATACAAGTTTTATGTATGAAATAGAAAGCACGCTGAATGCAGTATTACCATCCCCAAGCCTTAAGTGTTCATGAGTCAGACCTCCCATGAGCTATGACTAATTTAGAAACTAATGTTTTTTTCTTTTATATGTACAAGTAATTTGGTTTTTCCATGTACCTTTTGAATTATCAGGAGATCAATCAGGACACAGCATGTTTCTGCCTTTGGCTTCTGCACTGGGCAGAAAATTCCCAGAGGGGTTCTGCACTGGCTGAGATCCCAGACAGCTGGGACCTGAGAGGCTCCAAAGACTCAGTAAGGGTAATTTGAACTTCCATGCTGACCTCCTGATCTTTCAGCTTTGTCTAGCCAGATGGCTTAGATGTGGACAGGTAAGAAAAGGGGTCCTTAACAGCTGGGAGCTATTATAACTCCAGGGCATCATGAGACACAGTGGTGGCTACTGGCCAGTAACGGTTCAGGCTGTGAAAGGCAAGACTAACTGGGGTGTAGGAGGAAGACCACTACAGCTCCTGAACTCTACATGGACATCTTCAGGGTCTTGGCAGTTGCCAAGTGAAGAATGAGCCACAGCGGGATCTGGAGAACCATTTAAAATACCAAAATCTCAGTGGAGGTCATCTGACTCTCCAAACTGGCCTACTGATTTCCTGTGTTAGCCTATCCAATTAAAAGCATCAAGCTTGCTACTGTCACCACTTGAAGTTGTTAGGAAGTTTAAGAGACTGCAGATGATAGATTTCCCCAGAACGCCACAAAAATCAGAACATTTTTTTGTGAGAGACATTGAAGACATCAGAGAATCTTGCTCTGAATCGAAATGTTTTGATAGAAGAAACAAATGACTGCATTGTCTACCCAACCTCATTCATAGCACCAGATATTTCTCAGATCAGAGAGAGTGTTCCAAAACCAAGACTATGTCAAAGAGAACACATGTAGCCTTCCTCCATACAGCTAGATGGAGAATAAAATCCTTTCCCATATTACTGGGCAACCTTCACTCTTCAGGTTTATGCTGAATAGCTATTACTTACAATGGAAGTTATTACCACTAATAATGCTAGCACAGTCAAATAGATAATTATAAATATATAATCTCCATTTGTGGACATGCTTAGTTTAGAATGAGAATGATTTTTCCTATTTAAACTCCTGAAAACACAGCATAAGAGAAACCCCAAACCAGTACTTTATACTGATACAGAGCCCAACAGCTTCACTACGTACCAAATCTCCTTTCAGGTGAAGATTCAATCCTAGGGATAGTCCAAACAATAGAGACAATGTTTTGCTGGATACAGACACCTCAAAAGCCAGGCAAATTATACCCCCATTATGTCCATGATGGTAAATTATTAGATGAACAGTAACACACTCAAGCCAATGTGGTTGCTCCAAGCAGTGCATTGCCAGACATCTCTCAAAAAAACTCAGTCTTGTAACCATTTGCTAGTCAACATGGTGGCCTGAAATACAATAGAATCATAGAATCATAGAATAGTTTTGGTTGGAAGGGACCTTTAAAGGTCATCTAGTCCAGCCCCCCTGCAATGAGCAGGGACATCTTCAACTAGACCAGGTTGCTCAAAGCCCCGTCCAACCTGACCTTGAATGTTTCCAGGGATGGGACATCTACCACCTCTCTGGGCAATCTGTTACAGCGTTTCACCACCTTCATTGTAAAAAATTGCTTCCTTATATCTAGTCTAAATCTACCCCCCTTTAGTTTAAAACCATTACCCCTTGTCCTATCGCAACAAGCTCTGCTAAAATGTTTGTCCCTATCTTTCTTATAAGCACCCTTTAAGTACTGAAAGGCTGCTGTATTTCTTATGTGGGTAGCTCATCCAGTTAACCTGAACTAGTTTTCTGCTAGCATTTATTCTCTGCCCCTCCAGTTTATAAATCAAACTTCTGTTCCTTGCTATGTTCATCCTGTCCTCCCTTTTGCTCATGTTCCAGGTTCTCACCTAATCCCTTTAACCTTAACTTTGCCTGAAAAGACACAAGGAGGGGGTTCAAAGAGGAAGTGCTCTATAAATCCTCCATGGATATTTCATCATTTCACTAACAGCAGTTAAAACCTTATTATAATAAAGTATAGCCAGAGTGTTCACACTAATGGCAGTACAAGTTTCAGGGGACAATCAGAGTTTTGGGTTTTTTAAGGAAATGGTTTATCCAAAATGTCAAATCTATTACAGCAATGTTTGGCTTTGTCATCAGTCAACTTTATTAATGCAAGAAATTTAAACTGAAATATCAGACTTTAAGATACCCAAAATTTTAAAGCTCTACTCTGAAGTTTCTTGGATTTATGATCTTGGTCGATGATGAAGCCAAATGTACTGTAATATATTTTACCCTGAATTGTAGTCTCAATTCTAAGTCAATTTTTCAATCTAAGCATCTTCCCCTTCCTCTCTCTCAGATTCTCCCTGAAAGCTTATAGAAATAAAACATTTAAAGATCAGGGGTCATCTTCTTCTGCGTCTTCTATGTGAAGTGCACACACCCACACAATTTCAATAGTAGGGATGTTATTTAGATAAAGCTTTCTCCAGAAGTTAAAGGTAAATGGATATGAATGTAAATAATGTTTACTGATACAAACTTGAACAATGGACTAAGGAAATAACCTTCAAAGCACAAACAACCATAGAAAAAATTGCTATGGTGAGCATTTTTTCCTGGTGACAAACTTTCATACCAGTTAGGTACCTCATATATTTCTATGACTTCTGTTATAACTTTCTCTCCTAGTTTATGTTTTGTTTCATGCTGTCTTTGATTGCCATCCTTTCCACTGTGACAAAAGAACTTTGACCCTACTGTATTGTTTTGCAGCTAATATATTAATCCATGGTGCCTTTATTTGCATAAGTTTAATTAAATCCAAGAATGACAATGAAGCAGCAGGAGGCTGAAGACATTTCTTTAAATCTAATTGGCACATAGAGGATCCCCTCAGTATGAAACCAGCTTCCTGGCTAGGAACAAAACAATTGACAGATTTTATTCTTTTTTCTATCAGAATTCTTTTTCCCATACAAGGTAATGTTTCTTCCATACGGATTTCAATTCCAGTACATTCCTGGTGGAGCTATCCAACTTCTACATGGCAGTGACTGACAAAGTATTAAGGAAGCATTTGTAAAATACTATAGTTAACAGTGCAAAATGTTTCCACCACCAGAATGAATTGTCTTAAGTGCTGTTCAGTTTTGGTTGATGAAACTACAGCTTTTGACAAGACAATAAATATTCTTAGGAGTATTGTTTCATGTGCTGACACACAGAAATACCCAAAGTATTGAAGTATGTCCCAATATTTGAGCTGCATGTGGAAACATCTGTTAATATTCTAAATAGTAGGGTTTGCTGTTGTTTAAACATCTCCTTTCTAAATTAGTCGGTTAAAGATATAATGATTATTCCAGAATGCCTAAAAATGTTGTGTATTTTATACACATGCCCATATATGCACATACAAAAGCAGACACAAAATAGTATAATACAGTCAAGATATCATTAGCCATAAATAATACTTGTGCACTTCCTATCACAAAACTTAAGCCTAGTCATTAAACACATGAAATAACTCAGGCAAAACCTACAAAGCAATCCAAAGTATGCCTGCCAACATGGCATTTTCTCATAACAGAAATCTAGGATGGCACTTTAGGTTTAAAATTTTATGTAATAGATGCTTGAATGAAAAAAAGAAAAAATAAAGAATGTTTCCCTTCTTATTAGGGATATCTCATTCATTCATGCAGACTTTTCTGCATAGAAAACAGACAAAACAGTCTGTGAGTGTGTTGTCCTCCTGCATCAAGCAGTCATGGACTGGTGCTCTCCCAGGCTGGACCGATGGTGCAGAGGGCAGGCACACGGAAGAACACGACCGACTGGAACGGCTTTGCCCAACTTGGTCACCGCAGTAAGAGATGCCCAGAAACCGCTGCTCTGAGGTGGGGTAAAACTGGGGTCCCACCAGCTATTGAGTTAATCGCTCCCCGAAGAAGGTGCATTTGCTTCGAACCCTATGGGGCAGAGGGAGGCACAGCACGTGGGCCACCCAGTGTGGCCACCCAGCACCACCCAGCCCACAGCTTGGGTGCGAGGAGACCCCTGGGATGGCTCCATCCCAAGTGTGGCAGCCCTGCCGTATTGCTGGGGTCACCTCTCAGACAGCTGCCATCACGTTTGGGAGGGATCCTGCCCTGACCCCAAGCACACTCCAAGGGCACCTACTGCACGCCCACAGAGGGTGTGGGGGCCATGCCGAGACAGGCCTGGTACTGCTGAGGGGCCCTGGATGTGCAGGTACTCCTAGTCAGGTGACTGAGGAAAGGGAAACAAAACCATCTGAGGCGTGTTTAGCTGACAGCAGATCACAAGCATTTAAAAACTGAAACAGCTCCTGCATGCTTAAGGCCGCATCAGTCAGTTTCTAGATCTAAGCCAATATGGCTTAAATTAAAACCTGAAGTAAGCCCCAAACTTATCCTCAAGAAGGCGAGGGAGCAGCAATGGCCGGCGGCTCCTCATGGGGCAGGAGCTGGGAGCCGTCGGGTGCTCCCTTGCCAGGGCCCATCCCACTGCACCGGGAGGGAGCTGGGTAGGCGGGAGACTGCAACCAGGCCATCAGCCAAGTCCGTGATGATGGCTGGGCCAAGGCCCAGCTGGGACGTGGGCCCACAGGTGGGCCTGGCTCAGCAGGACCCATGGCCAGGCAGGGCTGTGGGGAGCTGGAGACTGGCCCTGCTGCAGCATCGCTGGGGCAGGGACTGACAGCCCAGGACGGGGGGCTGAAATGGGGTCCTGGGCAGGGTGTGAAGAGCCCCAGGGGGGATGACAGGGACAGTTAGGGCTGGCAGACAAATGCTAAGACCAGGCACACACTCAAACATTTCTTCAAAGACATGCCAGCTTCTGAAATCTGGGACAACAGGTATAAACATGGGCCATGTCAGTATTTTGAAACATGCTAAACTAAAGCTTTCTCTCAAAGTAACACCTTGCTTTCCCTCTCCAGTCATGGTACACCTCTGGAGAGCCATACCTCCCCTCAGCGGGGTCACAAGATAGCTTTAATCAATGGCAAGTAATGAATGGCTGAGTGATTTAATTTCAGGTGCTGTTGTTGAGCACGTTGACTCCAAAAAGATGCTTTTTCAGAGGTTACAATTGTTCAAAGGTTACAAATGTTTTTGCACTTGTAATGAAACAAGTACACTGCAAGGAACAAATTTATGCTGAAATTTGTCTGACTGTGATACCAATTGTTTCTCAGTTCAAATCTTTGTGTCTGGCAGCAAATTTTGAGGGGTGCAAAAACTGCTGTCTGTTTATTTGCAGTTTAAATGTTACGTTTTGTTTAAAAGTGGCACAACAGGACAGCAAGGAAGAAGCTACTCTGTTTACTTCATCCCAGGTCAGGTAGACCCTCTAGAGGGGGTCTACCCCACAAGCAACTGAGCACGCTAAGGTGAGAGAAACTTCTCTGTTGGCAGACAGAAAAAGGCTGAGGGCAAGACTAGCAGTTTCTCTGAGTGGACCAGGGAACTTGCTTGTAAGCAGAGCAAACCCAGAGTCAAAAGAAGACAGAAAGAAGGAAACTTTCCCAGGGCCCCAAACAGGGCTGTACATAGTTTGCTGCAACCAAGGAAGTCAGAGAAAGTTGTTGAACTGCAAAGTCAGACCGGAGGGAAAAAAAATACACTCTACCAGGAGTGAGCAGAGCAGAACAGAGAAGGGATTTGTTTTCAAAACTTTTGTTTTAAACTTTTCCACTCAACAGATGCAATCTGTCTTTAGTGTAAGATATTTCACCATTGAAGTTTAGATGCCTGCGTTTGATATCTTTTAATATACTTACTTTAAGCTAAAGCTGGAACAGACTTCTGGCTATTGCCAAAGTCCTACATCAGGATACTGGACAACTGAATATTCAGCAAGCAAGACAAATCTAAGCTGTCTTCTAACAGATGAGCTTTGCTGAGTGCATATACAGATAGGGAAAGCTGAGCAGTGGTGCATCATCTTGCTAACAGAATCTCACCAGTCCATGTCCTGAGAGTCTTGGGCTCTTCAGAGGGCCATGAAGAATCAGTTCCTTTAAGTCCAAAGTGTTAAGAATTTCAAAGTGATCATTGGACTTTTGTTCTTGTCATCTTTTGTAGTTTTGGCTGTTCTTTATACAAATCTGGCATCACCACCACTGATATCACTTGTCATGCTCTAGCTGCAGCTTCCATATACTAAGGTCTTTATGCACTTGCACCTCTGAATTAAGATGTGTGCCTTTATTTCAAAATTTCACCTTAGGGTATATAAAAAATGCATTTACTGGAGATTCTAAAACAAAAAAAAAATCATCTCTCACTGAACAAAATGGGTAAATCAAATCATTTTTTAAAAGACGTGTAGATGAGGCGCTTAGGGACATGGTTTAGTGGGCCTGGTGGTGTTGGGTTGACGGTTGGACTCGATGATCTTAGAGGTCTTTTCCAACCTCAATGATTCTATGATTCTATATATATGCAGTGTTTTTAAACTAATTTTACATGTGCTGCTTAAGTCTCAGACTTTTGTTTCTGCTAGTAGGTGCAACTGACTCCACTTCTTGACTCCATAAAGTCATCGGTCTGTGGCAAAACTTATTCTAGGGAGCCAAAATTATGCACCTGCATAGAGAACAGAAAAGTTAACCCACTGAATATTTCTTAGAATTTACTGGGCTATAACCCAAATAGCAATTACTACTACTACAACTACAACAGACAAATGTGACTATAGGTGGGGCTGAAATTCAAAATAACTAATGAGATTTTGAACACCGTGATTCCTTTGGATCTCTAACACTTCCACAAGCTGCAAAATGATGTTGCTACTACATTTGTAAGTGAATAGAGCAATTTGTATTCAGAACTAGTTTAACATGTAATACCAATTCATCAAAAATAGAAATCCTCTGAAAGTTTAAGCATTGACTGGTCTATGAATCTGTATGAATTATAATATTTAAAGAATTTCATTCTATATAATGGAACAAGATAAAGTAAAAGAGTTTGCCATTTTCAGGCACTTTAATAATACTGCTTACTGCTTATCTATTATTTTTGTTCACATAGCACCTGTAGGATGAGATTGTACTCAAAACAATTAAAATAGACTGGAATAGGATGCCGTATCTCTCTTTTAATAAAGAATTCTTAATTTCTTCTGCAGCCAATGTCTGACAAAGTAGAGCAAAATATAAAACAACCTGACTTACTGAAGAGTTCTTCTGCAGAGGGGCTACATCCAGGTTTCATTTATTTTTCCAGCCATGTTTCTTCTCATCTGAAAGCTGAAAATGTGCCCAATTCTGCAGCTGCAGTCACAATGGTAAATACTTTTGTATAGGAGGACTCATTCTGCTCATCTGTAAGTGATGCATAGCACATATGTAATTTAATTCTCTTTGGTGGATTGCTAAATGTTGAGATTGAACTCAAGAAATGTAGTCACAGAGGCACAAGCTTCATTTGCCTAATACAAAAATGCATGTCTTTTGATTTGCATCTTTGCTGTTTCCCATCAGACTATCTACCAGCTGTCCCTGTCCTCACTCAGAGATTCATGTCTGTTAGCCAGACTACGGCAGGCTGAGATGCTTACATGCCCTAGTCACAACCTTTAAGGCTACCGACAGATGCAGACTCCATAGGAGAAGTGCTAAGAAGAATCTGACCCTCTTCTTTATCTATAGACACAACAACTGTTGGACTGCCTAAGGAGTGGGAATTCAAATGTTCCCTCTGTGACACCATGACTTCTCTGACTCCCTGCTCCCATGCAGCAGTTACAGGGACCAGAGAAAACTTGACGCATAACTTCATTACACGATACAAGATCGGAGGGGTGTTACACTGGCCTTCTTTTATCCAACACCAGGACTACTTTGTAGACATATTATAATGCATTGGCAAAACACTAGCAGCACAGACATAGGTTCTATCTGCCAAACCACACGCTTTAATCCATATGGCCTATTCTAGCCACAGAGAAGACAAACAAGCTATGCAGAGCCAGCATGGATACAGCCAAAGTATGGATGAGAAAAATTTGCCAGACGTGCAATAAACATAGCATCATAAAAATCAGAAACACACACTCTGCAGCAGGAGATGTTAATGGGGAGTTGTAGACCTTTTAAACCCTTTGCTAAGCCTCCACAAGTAACAAGCCAAATTTTGCCACAGCATTTTAATAAAGGGCTTTTTATGCCTTAGCCATGTCAGTTAGGTGCCACCCTCCCTCTGTAGCTGTGTTAGCAGAGATCTGTGGAAAACTGAATGCTGATTATGCAAAACTCCTAGAATAATGCAAAACTCCTTCAATAAAGACTATATTCAATCTTTAGCCAAAACATGGCTCATACTGTTTCCAGTGTACCTATCTTTGAACTCTTGGATTTTATCATGTACCTTATGACATTAGGGGCTTTTACTCAATCGTCAGCACTGGATTCCCTCAAATGTCAGATCTTCCAAGGTAAAACATGAACATTAGCCTGAAACCCAATGGCTATGAAACCTGAGAGTTAATTTACCAGGGATGTGTAAGGGAATTTTTTTTTTCTCCTCCTCTTTTTTCTTAAAAAATGAAGACATATATAAGAGAAGAAATGTAATTAATTTCATCTTAGGGACCAACATTACACAAAGTATCTTTTTAACCAAATAAAATGACATCATTACAAATTCTTAAAATTGGTTGAACTTTCAAAAGAACTATTTCATTTCAAAAGGGAAAATTCAAGTACTTTGAAAGCATTCCCTCACCTCCTCCTGCCTCTCATTTGGAGAGGATGCTAAATGTGAGGAGCAAGGGACAAGAACTGAAGAAGATAAAACTGCAGGAGATGACCTGATTCTTTAAGGTTAGTCCTTAAAAAGAAAACCCCAACTTCTGTTTAAATTTCTCATTCAAAATGCAGTAACTAAATGTCATTAAAATGTATGATTCCATTCTCCCCTAAACATTTGAATCAATTTATCTGATTTGTCCTTCAAGAGTTTTCCTAGAAAAAGAAAGGGGAAAAAAAAAAATCCACTCTTTTTTTTTTGGCAACCAGCTATAAAACCATAGGAAACAGTGTCCTCAATGTAAACAAGTATTACATTTCCCTTAGTGATGATATGTGAAGACAGGATGCAGCCTGCCTTTCAGATCACCAGCTGAGCTGATCAAGAGCACTTTTTTTTTTCCTTTGGTATCCCCTGCTGCTTGCTTTCTGTCCCATTCCCTGAAAATCTAACTGATGTAATGGGAACCCTTAGGAATGATCAGTTCTCTGAGCAGCGGGAGCAGCGCCTATAGGATCCCTTAGTCTTCTGGATGTATGGCTTTGAGCCCATTTTCAAAAACCCAAGATGTCAACATAAGCCAAACTTTCAGGATTTTGCAGTTCATCCAGCACTCCTATGGCCTCATTAAACACTGTCCCCAAGTCCAAAAAGGCATTCTTCCTTAAAAAAAAAAAAAAAAACAAAAAACAAAAAAACCACAACCAAACAAAACAACAAAACAAAAAACAACCACTGTCTAATCTTAAGTATTGCATCCGTTCCTCCCAATAAATCTTTTTCAAGAGACGGTGGTATTTGCCCTGCTTGTATAGTCTGCTTTAACCTAGTAGATTTCAACAGAGATTTGCAGGGAGACTTCTTCAATGAAAGCTCAGCAAATTCAGTAGTCCAAATGGGATATACTTTTCAATTAAGGATTAGCATACTTTACCATGAGGTTGTCGATTTCAATTGGCATGACTCAAACTGAAATGTCAACCCACTTGCCATCTGGTTTGTACATATCTAGTCTGGAGCAGCAATGAAACAGCTGAAAGACTGCTACCATAGAAACAGTACACATACAGTAAACGTTACCCAGAGATCTTTTAAATTCTTACAAAGTATTGTACCAGTAACCTTGTAGTTTGGGTTTGCTTCTTTGGACAGAGACAAGTTTAGAGAAGATTTAAGCTGAAATGCAGTACACAGAGGCAACTAAGCTCTAGGAGAAAGAGAATGATTTTTCCAGGGTCTGAAATAGAAGCATTCTAACTAATGAGTCCAGAGGCAAAAAATTAGTACTTTAGTCATATATTTTAATTTATAACAAAGATTAAACAGGCCAAGAGAATCTGTTAGACTATTTTAAAGGGGGAAGTCAACCTTCATTAAGCACTATTTCATATGCATTCCATTTAAATACAGTAGAAGAATAATTTGTAAGAAAGAATTGCCAACATTTCTATCAAGAAAGGACTTTTGTATCTGTTGCGATACATTGCATAGATCACAATGCACTAACTTGGGTCAAAATCTGTCATTAAATCATTTTGCTCAACAGGACTGGCTAGAGCCCCACTGTTGACCTATTCACATCTCAATGTCCAGCGTCCAGAATGACCAATGCTTTGAAAAGATGTTAAGAATTAAGGGATAACAAAGAAATTGAGATTGGAAGGTAAGGTTTGATACATTTTACATACTGGGGAAGGAAGCAAAGCAGCTGGATGCCTTTCAGATAAGCACACAGACTTTACCCAAACTAAAAGTGCTCTGCTGTGCAGTACTAGAGCACAGAACTTGTGCACAGCTATTCCTACTGACCTAGGGTGCTCTCCAGCACACATGAAGAATTGCTGCAGCTAAAAAAATGCAAGCAATTTTGGATTTTTGAGAGAGAATTCCTTCCATTGTTATCACAGGTCTCAAATTCTGAGATGAGTCAATATTCATCTGGTGATGAAAAAATGTGGAGCTGGGGGGAATAAAAGCAAGAAATGTACATGAACACAAGGGGTTCTTCAACCCTGAGTCAGTCTCTTCCAAACCATTCCTGACCCATTTACAGGCAAAATTCCATTGCCAAAACTCCTGTCCTGTCTCCTATCACAATGTTACATATGGTCACACATTTTCCTGTTTCTTCTATTATTTATTCCCTCCCTTTGTATTTAGGGATCACAGCAATCTTTCAACCATACAGCACTAAGAATCACATGCAATTAACCATGCCAACACCAATGCTGTCAAATCATCACTTTTCAGATGGGCTCCATGCTGAAGGAGTGAATGCAAGGCAGGCACCCCTTACACCCTGGCATACTACTTCCTTTCTGGCAATACAGTTCTTGGGATTTTTTTTTACTTGATATTATCAACAGCCTAAGAATAATATTTTAAGTTTAGTGTTGGAGGGTGTCATCGTTTAACGACACTGGCCATATGGGACTATTAAAGCATGCATGAGTCTTACTGATCACTCCTTGACTCTCCAGTCACCGGATCAGCTTATGGGTGGGAACCAGGGAGTCTCGATTGCTGCGATATTGTCTCCAGTATCATGATGACATGCTACTATCATCATAGCAATTGGCAGCTGCTGCTCTTTAACCCACAGCAACGTCACCATAGACGGATCCTCTGAGAGACCAGGCCAGCTAGACAGCTGTTTAATCTTCTCCGTACTCAAGGCAGCTATACCAAAAGCCCACCAGTACCCTTTTGGGTCTTTGAAGTACCCTCTCTTGAGGTAGTCTATGCCAAGAATACATGGAGCCTCCAGACCAGTCACAATAGGATGCTTTTGCCACTCATTCCCAGTTAGGCTTACCTCAACCTCCAACACAGACAGTTCTTGGGATCCTCCCATCACTCCAGAAATACAGATGGATTCTGCCCCTTTGTAATCTGATGGTATTAGAGTACACTGTGCACCGGTGTACACTAGAGTTTTATACTCCATGGGGCTGATGTGCCAGGCCATCGAATCCACACAGTCCAGTAAGCCTGGTTGTCCCTTTCCTCTGCCTGGCTGAAGGCAGGGCCCCTCTAGTCCTGGTTGGAGTCTTCATTACTTGATTTTTGTAACTGCAAAACAGAAGTCCCTTCATCAGGGTCAAAAGTAAGATCAGCCCTTCTACTCTGCCCAACAGACCCTGGAGCAGTAATTTTCTTGGATGGATGCTTTTTGGCTGTTGTTTTTCCTTGCAGTTCCTGTACCCAAGCTTCTAGTCTCCAGATAGGTTCACCATCCCACTTCCTCATGTCCTCCCCCTGGTCACGCAGGAAGAACCACAGGCTTGCCCGTGGCGTGCGCCACTGGTACCCTTTCCCTTGAACAGAAAAAGGCTGACTCTTAATAGCTGAGGCCTTGGTTGGAGTGCGTGAGGAAGACCTACCCTTCTTGGCTTGCTTGGACATTTTTTGGGTCAGTCTGTCCACAGCCAAGACACAGGCCCACATGGAGGAAGCGAGATTATCTTTGTATTCTCAAAGTTGTCTGGCCAGTTCATCTATAGTTGGTGCCTCCATGTCTATCCAGCTCATTATTGCCAGGGGGTGGGTGTATGACGTCAGTGCATTTCGTACAAACTTTTGCCACATGGACCACATGCACCGGAATTCATCTGGGTCTTTGGATGCCTGGTTGTCGTCCAGGTTGTCATAGATCACCTCCAACATGGCTGATTTCCTCAGATACCAGAGGTTGGTCCATTTGCTTCAGGAATTTGCAAGTTCTTCCTTGAAGGGATACCTGTCCTTCACACTTGACAGGAGTTGCTGCCAAAGACTGAGGACTCCTGCCTTTTTTCCAGTGTCTTTGTCAATGGCCTTATCCTTAGCAAGGGATCCTAGCTGCCGGGCTTCCTTACCCTCTAATTCCTGACTACTGGCCCCAATATCCCAGCATCAGACTGACCAGATGAGACTTAGCTCACCTGGTTGATGGCTAAAGTCTTTTCGCATATCTCTCAGCTCACTTAGGGATAGAGATCAGGTGGTTTCTGTCTCGTTTATGATTTCAGTCTCTTCCTCTTCCTGTTCTTGTGACTGCTCTGCTGCAGAACAGGCTCCCTCCTCTGATTCTTTCTCCTGCTCCTTCTTAGGAGAAGCTTCTTCATCCCTTACTAAACAAGCTGACTTCCACTTCCATTGTTTCTTTTTAGTTATAGGGGTGACTGATACAGTGTCTGGTTTAGCCATAGTGTCTGTTGGTATGTTTTCCCTCTCTTCTCCCTGAGGGTGCTGCATAATATCGAGCAGTGTTTGGTAGATGCTGGCCAGGGCCCAGCACAGTGCGGTAAGTTGTGCCTCTTTGGAATAGTCACAGCATTTTTTTTCAAGCATTCTGTCACTTCATCAGGATCCTGTAGTTGTTTGGGAGTGAAGTTGCAGACCATTGGAGGTGAGACGTTCTCTAGATACCCGCCCATATTCTTCCACATGCCGTGCTACCCATGACCATACTCTCATGGAGCCTGGGTCATATTCCTAAATTGCTTGTTAACCTTAGACAAAACCGAAGCAGTATTCCTAAGAAATACCAATAGAAGTATTTTAACTACCCAAGGATGTTCAAGATACTGAGAAGTTATTGTAACGAGGGAGAAAACATCACAGAAGAAGGCAGTGAAGGTGCCATTCTGTATTTCCTCCACAAAAAACCTCTCAGAGGAAGAAGTATAATTGTTAATTGTCTCCATGAGACGGTACCCCAAGTACACTAATGGTTTCAGTACAGAGCCCCAATACCAGATTAAGCTCAAGGCCAGTGTTTTAATAACAAATCTCCCAGGCAAAACATCACTAATCACTGCAGAGCACAGCAAACTGCAAAAGCCAACACTGATTGTTAATATGTACAGCAAAATAAAGAGCATGGCGCAGATCAGATAAACAAATATCACGAACAGACAAATCAATATGGTGACCCATAACTGTTAACAGACCAGGTCAATCTGTTATCATCTCAAACCCTTCGAGCCCCATGTTGGGCACCAAAAAGGACGGTTGTGGTTTAACCCCAGCCAGCAACTAAGCACCACACAGCCGCTTGCTCACTCCCCTCCAGCAGGGTGGGAGGAAGAGAATTGGAATGGTAAAAGTGAGAAAACTCATGGGTTGAGATAAAGACAGTTTAATAATTGAAATAAAATAAAACATAATAATAATAAATTGTAATGAATAGGAAAATAACGAAGAGAGAGAAATAAAACCCAAGAAAGACAAGTGATGCAAATGAAAACAATTGCTCACCACCAACCGACCGATGCCCAGCTAGTCCCCAAGCAGCGGCCCCCCCGGCCAACCTTCCCCCTAGTTTTATTGCTGAGCATGACGTCATATGGTGTGGAATGTCCCTTTGGTCAGTTGGGGTCAGCTGTCCCAGCTGTGTCCCCTCACAACTCCTTGTGCACCCCCAGCCTACTCGCTGGTGGGGTGATGTGAGGAGCAGAAAAGGCCTTGACTCTGTGTAAGCCCTGCTCAGCAGTAACGAAAACATCCCTGATTTATCAACACTGTTTTCCACACAAATCCAAAACACAGCCCCATACCAGCTACTATGGAGAAAATTAACTCTACCCCAGCCAAAACCAGGACAAAGAGTTAAAGTTTGATCTGAGCTGTACTATTTGAAAGTTTTAGTCCTTGATGACTCAAATTCACATCTCATTAATGTCATTTTTTGTGGATTAGTGTGATCAGTATAAGGATTGAATCAGAAGTTGTCTTCTTTGGTTCAAGAATTTATCAGTATATCTAGAAAAAACCCGATGTCAGATGTATGGGAAGAAAAAAAATTAACATTTACATTTAAATATTAGGAACTCCAGCATTATAGTGAGAGTACTCCCAAACAATAACATTATGTTTTATGTTGTAGTAAAGATACTAGTAAATTAGAACATCTTATTTTAAAAGTTGTCATTGTCCCCAAAGCCTCTAGTTTTCTCCTGAGTTTAAGATATTCATGAACTAAGCAAGTAATTTTATGGATTGAAGGCTTCACTGGGACTCAGAGAACAGATTATCAGTCACAGAAGACCGATATTACAGAGGGAAATCCAATAGCCATAATTAAGACAGGATCATATCCTGGAAATAAAGTTCACAGCTAACATTGGACAGAATAGACAGAATTTTGGAGCACATTTTTCCTTGATAGGAGATTGTTAAGTGTTAACAAACAAACAAAATTAACACCTAAATTTTTTGATTCCACCAAACTGCACAGAACTCCACTGAAGTCAATGGAAATTCATCACAAAGACCTCAGCTCTGCATTATTAGAGTCAGTTGAAGTTATGTTCTCAAGCAGGTGTGAGATCAGTCTGCAGGAGATCACAGGATGTATAAGAGAGAGAGAAGTTGTCGGGTAAGACCAGAGAAGAGAGTCAGGTCCCTTAGGACTGGAAGTCAGAAACCAAATGCCTGAACTTTCTAAAATAAAGTGCAAAGAACTTCTAAAGACTTGAAACACCTATTTGTCTTAGCTAAAACCTGCAAAGAACTAGCATTCACAAACATTCTCAGAAAATTCCAGATAACGTACACCAGCGGCATTGTTTCTGTCAAGTCAGCATGCTCAAACTGTATTTAACCAGACGGGTGTGCAAACTCCAGAATTTAAAGCCTGTCAGTGATATTTTGAATTTAGGAGTGTAACATAAAAGTCATAGCCAGAGGAAAACTCAGTTTAGGAGAAGTTCTTCAGTCCTCCCAGGTCTGAAGTCTCACAAATTATCTATTTTTTTCAAGACTCCAGTTTTTATGCAAGATATTTTTTATTATTATTGATACAAAGCCAGATCTAATAAGCAGATGAGGAAGTAAATTCTTTTGTCTTTTCCAGTTGTTGCTCGCCCTTCAACCACAAGATAGCAGTGTTTTCCAATTCTTGCTGTTTGGAAACATTCTTCAGCAAAACCAAAGCAATTCCCATTTGAGAACTGCTGGATTCTTCAGAGGGAATGAATATGGAAAGTGATGCTAATCTTACAATCCCTGCCTTCCTGTACTCCCTCAAATATGTTTTGGTATCTATCACAGCAGGAGTTTATCATAGCTCATTGTAGCAAAGAAGCAGTTAAAGAAGAAAGCCTTTCAGTAAATACTACAAAAGTAACTTCAGAGAAACATGTTCACTGTGAGAAATACTTCTGTCCTCTCCCATGTTCCTTCTGCTCTTTTTCAGCCTTATGTTCATCATTTCCCTGAAAAGTTCAGTCACAAAAGCCAATTCAACAAAAACTATTGAAATAAAAGCACCAGAAAGTTTTTACTGTAACTGAGAGGTCAAATTTATCAGTAAATAGCCCATATGCATTTCTAGTACAGGCGCTGACTCAGGCAAGTAGGAAGGTGATCTCTCTCTCTTTTCCTCTGTCTCCTCTGTCTTTTTTTTTTTCCCCTCACCCCCCCCCCTTCTTTTTTTTTCTTTTTTTTCTTTTTTTTAAGTATTTATGTTCATGCACAGAGAAGTTAAAGATTTCTTTAGGGCTAGAAAAAAACCAGTTTAATAAGAGAGACTTTTCAAATGCCTAGAAGCATCATATGCATACTACTGTAGGTGCCCACTGGGCGTTTATTCTGCTCAGGTCTTAGGGACCTAAATACACAACTCCTTCTCATGTCAGGGTTGTGCTTTGGAGAGGCTGGTTACTACAATAGCAATAGCAGGGGTAGTTGTACTGCCTAACTTGAGGCACAGACTCTGAAGAACCAATTTGATATTTAATAAAGACAGACAGTTCCAATGAGAAAAATCAGAGCATCTGCTTTAGATTCACATTCCAGATCACCTTACAGAGAAGTATCTCTTACTATCCTTCCATTCACTATAAAAAAACCAGAGTACAGTTATCTGACTGAGGCTAAGTGCATAAGCATAAGTAGCATAAACGCTTTCTTCTTCTTAGATCAAGACGGAAGAGCTTCAGTAATTGTGTATGAATTTCCAGAAATCTTCTAACAGCTCTAGAGACCTGATTTTCAGGAGCGAGGAGTGCTTACAGCTGCCATACAAAATGTCCATACAAAGATGTCTCTTAACTCTGGAACTAGAAGCCGCAAAGCCCCTTCAATGGGCTTCCTCAGTATTTATTTCATTTTGAGGCTGTTCCCTTTGCATAAATTATTAAATGTTTTCCAGACCAGGGACTGGAACCCAGGTGTCTTAACCCACGGGCTAAAATGTTATTCACATCTCACACTGTCTGCTTTAATGAACATTAAAGTATTGTGTGCAAAATGGAAAAGTACCACAGAGGAGAGGCTTGAGGAGATACACTGTTGATACCCTGTAGCCCAGTGACTACAGCACTTACATGAGAAAGCACATTAAAATTCCCTTTCAGTTTATGCCTACTTTCTCAAACTCATGGAGATGCTAAATGGGAGTAACCAATATAACTTGTGTTAACTGGTCTTTAATTTTCTTTGTTTTTCTTACAAGGTTCTCTAACAAAATATTGCATTTTGGCAAATACGACATTTGACACAAAAGGAGATTCTAGCCTATATATTTAAATGGGAAGCAGCATGCACCACAGAGCGTAAGTGTGCTTTTGTTAGTCATGACCGCTCAAACAAACAGAAATGGTCTGATTTAAATAAAATCATTCAGGAGAAAATCTTCACACTATATTTAATGATCTGTACAGAAGAGTTTCCTTATATATTCCTGATATATATATTACTGTAAGATATAAAGAAATTAAGACATAGTGAAGCAAATACACATTAGAACTACATATTAAATAAAACCTTACTAAATATGGAAAAAAAACCCACACAGTGAAAGGATGATTTCCACTCATTCCAAAACTGAAGTCAGGCTGAAAGAAGAAAGGAGAGCTCAGATTTTCATTTGTAATGTTTATACATTGCTAAGGAAACCATATACAACAATCTGAAAGTACATTTCCAAGATCAAGTTTATGATTAAACAAATATATGTAAATATTTTGATACTTACAAAGCATTCTAAAATACTACTTTTTGTATTTACATCAATCTAATCCAGTGGATAGTTTCAATTTACAACAAAGAAATGCATTCATTGTGTAACCACATAAAAAAAGTAAAATTTCACAGGTCTATACTTTCACATTTCTAGTTTAAAAGTCTTTTATTACATATCTGAAGACTTAAAATGTTAATTGACCCTATTCTGCATTTGGAGAGGAAAAAGGCAGCACATGGAGAGTTAATCCTTTTTCCATCTGAGACACAAGTGACTGCATAATTAGTTGCACCTATGCTTTCACTTGTGCATGTGATTGGAAACAACTGGCTCTCCCATTTCGCCAATGAAAGGCTTCCACATTAATTTATAATGCAAACAAGTATGTGTGAGAGCAAGAGTGTGTGTGATCATTCATTCTTCCATGTTAGATTTATTACATGTGCAGTCATTAATAGATTTTTGCTATTTGTTCTCCTTTGTTTTAATGGGTATTCTTTATGTTAAAATATATTTTAGGATTTGATTACTTAAATTTTATATCACCGCTTACAATTTTTAAGTTGAGTTTAACAAAAGAAAAAAAATCACCATTTGGAAATCTACTCAGGCTGTCATTTTTTGCCAAACATTTTCTGTTGTGATTCCAAGCGGTTCCTAACAGCAAGCTAAAGACAGAACCAAGTGTAAGTCAACTACTGTAAACAACAGTTTAATAATATTTTGAAGATGCAATTTCTTAAGTTAGCAGCACAATGGCTTTTAAGCAGTTGCTGTCTTGAAACAGTTTCTTTGAAACAAGTGCAAAATGCCCTACCTGGGAAAGTCACAAACACAAAAGCAGCAGCACACTCCAGGGAAGAAGCAAACAATAAATGTTCTTTAGGTTCCTGCCATACAATAGTTGTTCATTGTTTATAGTTATTTATTATTGTGTAAATTTCAGCTCTTTGGGAAGGACTGCACCTACCACAATAGAACTAGATCTGTCATGGGGTACCATTATCCATTCTTAATAACAACTGCTAAGCAAACTAAGCATGAACTCCCCCTCCACAGTTATATCAATCAAACAGACAGCAGACAGGTATGAGAAATTCTGCCTGTCTGCCGGGAAAGAGAACAGGTAGTAATTTCCAAGTATCCCCTTACCTGATTTTTATCAGCAGCTACGGAATATTTAAAGGTATTCTTTGTTCCTCAAAAGTCACAAATTGTCACTGATCCCTATATAGACTTTCATTGACTCTGATGACAATACTTTACAGAGAAAGATGATACTCTATCTTTTTAATTACTGCCATGCCACTTTTGCTTTTCTTTGCTTCTTAAAGGCCAGTTGCAGAGTATGCAGGAACTTTTTTTCTTCTGGTTCATTTTCTTTCTAATATCCTTTTAGTGTATTTCCATAAAACACTTGAAATAACATTCACTTTTTCTCTGCTACTTCTTTATATCTAAAAGTTGTAGATGATAAGTTACTATTACCTGATTCTCTGCTCTACGTTCAGATATTAAGCAGTTCACCCTAAAACAATTTACTTTCTTTACTGAAAGAGTGGCTAAACATTGGAACAGGCTGCCCAGGGAGGTGGTTGAGTCCCCATCCCTGGAAGTATTTAGAAGACGTGTAGATGAGGCACTTAGGGACATGGTTTAGTGGGCATGGTGGTGTTCGGTTGACGGTTGGACTCAATGATCTTAGAGGTCTTTTCTAACCTTAATGATTCTATGACATTGTATGTTCTACTACTATTCTTTCACCAAAAGGTTTGCCTCCAACAAAATGCAGAAACCCGTGTCCTTTCCATTTCACAGTGGGTGACCTAGATATGATCATAGAATCATAGAATCATAGAATAGTTTGGGTTGGAAGAGACCTCTAAAGGTCATCTAGTCCAACCCCCCTGCCGTGGGCAGGGACATCTTCAACTACATCAGGTTGCTCAAAGCCCCGGCCAACCTGACCTTGAATGTTTCCAGGGATGGGGCATCCACCACCTCTCTGGGCAACCTGTGCCAGTGCTTCACCACCCTCAGCATAAAAAATTTCTTCCTTTTATCTAGTCTAAATCTACCCCCCTTTAGTTTAAAGCCATTCCCCCTTGTCCTGTCGCAACAGGCCCTGCTAAAAAGTTTGCCGCCATCTTTTTATAAGCCCCCTTTAAGTACTGATAGACTGCATAACTGATAGACTGTATAATACCCACTGATCCTATCAGTGGGTGTTATACATTACAGTCCTAACCATCTAACTCTCTCATCTTCTAGAGACTTGAGGCTCTCCACTAAACATTATGGTTTCACCCCTGGGCTCAGGCCCCTTAAAGGTAGGCATGGTAAGACTGAAGCTGTGGCTGCGTTTTGAGCTTGTGGAGTTCCCACCATAGCACACCTCCTATGTTGTGCCAGTACAGCTGTTCTCTGTGCCAGAGACCTGTTCTCTGAGTCAAAAAATTGAATTAATCCATGAATGTATATATATTTATACATAGACATATATAGATACCCGGCATATACACACAATGATATGATGGAGAAAGGCAGGTCTTCCTTAAAATAGCATTGCTTCCAAAGCTCTCATATCCCAAATAATGGAACTACAGCCTGATCTTCACTACATCTTAAATCGTTTAGGATCTGGATCTAACATTCAGGACACCAGACCTGTGGAGCCTTTCAAGCACAGTGTTGGTCACACCCATCCCAAATTTAGACTGAAGTTTAGAGTCTCAGAACTCTATGTTTAGAAATACACTTCTATGTATCTGACAAATACTTCTTAGATAAATTAGACCTACTCCCATCCCTATTGAGCCAATATATATTCAAAATAAATCCACTGGGAAAGGGCTAATCTTGCAAAATTTTACAAGTGTTTAATTTATTTCTGAGCAGTCCCACTGGGATCAATGGGAGTATTCATAGTAAAGTTAAATGCATGCAAGAAGTGCTTTACTCTGGAAAAATGGCATTCCAAAGCAGTTTTTAAACCATTTTGCTTAATTCGTGTTTAATCAGAGTGCTGTGGTTAAACTGTTTCTGTGATTTTTCTAATAACTGCATGCATGGACAAGGCCTGTATTTTGTAACTTTTGATGTGTAACACTGTCACCGCACAATGGGGAAGCTTTCTCCAAGCATGTGGTCCAGCTGCTCAAAACACTTTTCCTGGGCTAGTTGTGCTATTCTGTTGTATTCCATTACATAATGCTGGCTCAGCCCAACTCATTTCTGTCAATATTAAAAGCCCAAAGAGATCCAGAGAAATTATACGCATTTGAGCAGGCAAAACACTGCACCTCATGGAAGCCTCTTCCTAGAGAAAAAGCTGATTCCCAAGCAAAACTATAAAAGTTAATGCCACTAAAAATATTTCTTCCTTTTTCTTTTTAAGAAAACATTGCAGAGAAAAAATAACGGCCTTTCAAATATGTTTATTTCATCCAGAAATATTTTACAGCTCCCTCCATTATCAACAAGTGCAGAACTATTTTTGTCAGCCTGAGTTTATTGACAGTTTAAGACTCACACCAATAACACTGTGAGTCACAAATTTGAAATAATGTTCCTTTTCTCTTTTATCCTTTGAAAAATATGTTTTCAGAAAGCTTTCTTTTAAGTCAAATGACAGAAGTAAAAAGCAGTCCGGTGGCAATTTTGTTCCACTTTTAAGAGAAAAATATTTTAGGAAGTAGGGGGTTGTCTGCAGCACAGTGCTCAAACTACTGCCACAGCTGGACTGTGGCATGCCAAGATCAGCCAGCGCAGAGCCTGCTCCTGCCCCAATCTGAGGAGGCCCCAGGAAAATGCTTTGCCAGCAGCAGGACCTGTGCTGGCAGGACAACCTTCTCCTGGCTATTCCTGCCTGGGTGTGAGAAGCACCTGGGAGAAGCGGCTGGTCAGACTGTACATCTATTAATCTGCCGATTAATAATCAGCTGTAAGTCAAACGCCACCGGGATGAGTCATGGTGCTGAGAAGAACTTCCTCTACCAGAGGAATAAGGTTCAGTGGAATATTAGATTTCAGTTGTCTGCTTCTTCCTGCAAGGTAGCTTAGCCATGTTCCACCAGTTTTAATCAAGGTGTCTCAGCAGCAGCAGCATCGCCAGTTGAAGGCAGATGGTTACTTTGCACATGGATGGTTGCCGAGGCTGAAGTCTAGCACTGGAAGCCTAAAGCCCCAGGGATATTGCCTCTGCTCAGGAACACACGCCAAAAAAAATACAGATGTCCAGAGATTTTAGGTAGCAGTGTTGGCCCAATAAATACATTGCAGGAAAAAAAGAAATGAGTTTAATTCTTTGCATATCTTTTAAAATAATTGTCTTAATTTGCATTACATCCTGTAATCTTAAAAGGACAAAATAACCCTTACAAAAAGTTGGTCTCAGCTTTGCAGAGCTTTTGTCCTCCTCTTCTGTTCCCCACTTATATCTTCCCATTATTCCAATGATATTAAGGTGGTGAAGTTGTATTTAACATGCAATAATATAAAGTATATCTCTTTCTCCTCTCTCTGTTATGAAAGTTTAAAAAAAAAAAAACAGTTCTCAGTTTTTGTTGTTGTTCTATATTTCTCTTGCAGTTGATACTGGAAAAGGATAGAATACAAAAAACTGAATAAAAATACTCAAGATAACAAAAATCTTTGCTTCATTAATATTCTGAATTTCTCTTTCCACAGCTGCAACCAGAATTTTTAATCCCAGAGAGCTATTTCAGTACAAAGTGCAGTAATTATCTCATAAATGATCAGAAACAGATCTGTGCCCGGTGTTTTAGCCTTTAAAATTTTTGCAAGCCTGCTGAAGAAGATTTTTTGCTTATATTTAAGGGCAAATGTCCCTTACTGTGTGGTTTGTCTGTTTATGTTATTTTAAAAAGTTCAGGGGAATGGTAATGTGTGAAATAAGCCTTACCAGGAAAGCAATTCCACTAAAATGTATATTTAAATTAGATCTGTTTACTATCTTTTACTCCCCTTCAATTGAAACCAGACCCTCAACTCAGCTCTGTTGTAATTTGAATTAAAAATAATTTAAAATAACCTTTCCGCATATTGAAGAATACTTCAAATGAGACATGAACACAAAGTGTGTTAAAAGAAAAATAAAGCTGCAGCATTGAGCAACCAACTAGAAATTCCGGAATTAGATTCATCTGAAAAATTAATTTCAGCTCCCTTTTGAATAGGTGTTAAGATAGATTTTTAATTACTTGATCACATATTATTCCTCCCTAGTCCCAACACCTTCCTCAGCACACCATGCTGTGGGGACCAGAAGAGTGCATCACTGTGTCTCTTTTCCCCAAACTGTTCCAATCTCTGATCCCACCCTGGCAGATAATTGATTCTCATGCTTGCTCTCATTACAGACTCTCCTTCCAGTCTCACTAAGCTGCTTGCCCTCATCGCCTTCTCCCATCAGGTCTTTTGTCTCAAATAGATAAAAATCAAGCAGCTACTCTGAACTGCCTGACAGCAGAATGAGACAGAAAGCTCCTAATTCTGATTCCTGGCCTCAGCTGACCATGCGGGACCATAGCTTGATCCAATTTTGCAGTTTGACCAGGTGGCTGTCACGTCCCACCTAGGAGAAGGGGAGAGTGACTAAGATCCGCAAATCCCCTCGGTGTGGATTAAGGTGAAATAACACTCAAGGTCCAAAAACAAACTCCAACTTTAATGGCACGAACACTTCTATAAGCATCAACCCTCTATGTCTTAATATATAATACAAGCTAAGTGGCTTTGCGAGGAGTTGAGGTAGGCCTTGTATTACTTAACAACATCAAAAGCAGAGAGCAAGAAGGAGAAGGAGGAGAGAGAAAGAGAAAGAGAGAGAGCTGGGAAGCAGGAGAGAGGTGGAGAGAGATTAAGAAATCACCAATCCTGGATCCAGCATCGGACCTGCCAACGGGGGGTGTTGGTGTGGAGAGTGTCCCCAAGGAGGCTCACGTGTGCCCCTGTTTATTGGCCCCAGTCCAGAGTTTCTAGAGTCTTCTCTCACCCCAGCTCCAGGAGTGGTTGAGACATTAGTCACTCAAGGAGAGTGACACCGGGCCCCTGCCCGTGGCTGGCTTCTGGAGCTTTCTCTGGGGCATTGTCTGTGCTTACAGCACGGCCACGTGGGCCTCGTCCCTTACAGTTGCCAAGGTGTCCAGGTGAGTTTTGGATGTGTCTGAAGACAATCTGCTCCAGTGTTTGAACCAGCTCAATGTGACAGGTTTTTTCCTCATATCTAATCAGAATTTTCCATGCTGCATCTTATGTCTGTTGAGCCTCTTCCTTTTCTTTTTGCTGAAGCGGTTCCTAACTTGATTTTCCTCTAGCGTGGGTAGTACTTCACTCCCCTAGAGTCTGCCAGTGTGCCACAGGGTCACGGAAGGCCTGAAAGCCAACTTTACCTGTAAAAATCAATGCCAGAAAGCATGGAGCACTTCAGCATTTTTCATGTCCTTTTTCACAAGGGTGCCCCATTTTCCTTGGTCTTCCATTTGTTGCTGCTGTAATGTGGTGGGTTGACCTTGGCTGGATGCCAGGTGCCCACTAAGCCACTCTATCACTCCCCCTCCTCAGCTGGGGGAGAACAATACAACAAAAGGCTCATGAGTTGAGATAAGGACAGGGAGATCACTTAGCAACTACCGTCATGGGCAAAACAGACTTGACTTGGGGAAATTAGTTTCATTTATTACCAATCAAATCAGAGTAGGATAATGAGAAATAAAACCAAATCTTAAAACACCTTCCCCCCACCCCTCCCTTCTTCCCGGGCTCAACTTCACTCCTGATTTCTCTACCTCCTCCCCCTGCAGCAGCACAGGGTGACGGGGAATGGGGGTTGCGGTCAGTTCATTACACGTTGTCTCTGCCGCTCCTTCCTCCTCACTCTCTTCCCCTGCTCCAGTGTGGGGTCCCTCCCACAGGAGACAGTCCTCCACGAACTGCTCCAAAGTGGGTCCTTCCCACGGGCTGCAGTTCTTCACAAACTGCTCCAGCGTGGGTCCCTTCCACGGGGTGCAGTCCTTCAGGAACAGACTGCTCCAGCGTGGGTCCCCCACGGGGTCACAAGTCCTGCCAGCAAACCTGCTCCAGCGTGGGCTCCTCTCTCCATGGGGTCACAGGTCCTGCCAGGAGCCTGCTCCAGCGTGGGCTTTCCATGGGGTCACAGCCTCCTTTGGGCATCCACCTGCTCGGGCGTGGGGTCCTCCACGGGCTACAGGTATATATATCTGTTCCACCATTAACCTCCATGGGCTGCAGGGAGACAGCCTGCCTCACCATGGCCTTCACCACGGGCTGCAGGGGAATCTCTGCTCCAGCGCCTGGAGCACCTCCTCCCCCTCCTTCTTCACTGGCCTTGGTGTCTGCAGAGTTGTTTCTCTCACATATTCTCACTCCTCTCTCTGGCTGCAGTTGCGCAGTCGTTCCCCCCTCCCCCGCCTTTCTTACATATGTTATCCCAGAGGCGCTACCACTGTTGCTGATGGACTTGGCCTTGGCCAGCAGCGGGTCCATCTTGGAGCTGGCTGTCATTGGGTCTATCGGACATGGGGGCATCTTCTCCCAGAAGCCACCCCTGAAGCCCCCCCGCTACCAAAACCTTGCCACACAAACCCAGTACATGTACCTACAGAAGCCTGTCTTGTTACTGTCCTCATCCTTCACCAATTTCAATTCCATCCGAGCTTTGGCTTTTGCAATTTCATCCCTATGTGTCCAGGCAATTTATTTCTTCTGGCAGCCTATAGCCTATTCCATCTTCCTTTCTGAGGCTGAGCTTAATCAGGAGTCTCCTATTCAGCCAGGCTGGGGTGTTGCTTACTTTGTGCACATTGCAGTGGAGTCTTGTGCTTTGAAGTGCTTGTGGTTTTCCTTGAAGATCAGCCAGCTACACTGGACCCCAGTAGTTACTTTCCCCCTGGCTCCCCCTAGGAAATTAGATCATATCTTATAGTTTCCAGAACAAGCCAAAGTCTTGTTTCCTACAGCCCAGAGTCATTATACAGTTGTTCACCTTCCTCATTTCCCTCATGACCTTAAACTTTACCATGTCATGACAGCCCAGACTGCTGTCAATCATCACATCCTTGATCAGTTCTTCTGATTCATGAGTAACAGGTCCATCAGAGTGCCTCCCCTATTCAGCTTGCCCACCAACTCCATCAAGAATTGTCCTCGAAGCGCCCCAGAAATCTCCTGGATTGCTTGCGCCCTGCAGCATTACTTTTCCAGTAGCTGTCAGGATGGCTGAAGTCCCTTATGAAAACAAGGGCTTCTTCAAGTCCTTTAAACAACATTTCACCCGCTTTCTCTTGATTTGGTATCTGTAGAAGATGACCAGCATGATATCCTCCTCGTTGGTCTCTGCTCTGACCCTGACACATAAACTCTTGGCCGTCCTTTCCATAGAAAAGTTCTGTGCATTCAGGCACCTCCTTTATAAAATTTGTAACCCTCCTGTCCTTCTAGGGGGGATGAATGGGGAGATTGGAAGGGGAGATGTGGGGAACAACATCTCCTTCCTAAAGAGCCTGTATCCATCCACTGCAGTGTTCCAGTGAGCTATCTCACCACATCTCTGTCATCCCAGTGAGGTCACAGTTCTGCACATCAGCATCTCATTCCTCCTGCTTGTTTCCCATGCTGCATGCATTCATGTACAGGGCCTCCAATCACACTGCTTTCTCGGGAGAACTGGGAGAGCCTCCCACTTACGCTATCCCCCATCCAGTTCTCTCTATCCTTTTCCCCACTTCTTTTCAGATTTCAGTCTCCATTCCCTGGCAAGCCTAGTTAAAAGTTGTCCTCACTAGGTTAACAAGCCTGCTGGCAAAGGGGCTTTTGCAACTCTTTGTCAAATGGATCCCTTCTCTCCCCAATCACCCCCATTCCTACCTGCAACACCAGCTGTGCAGCAAGATATTTTCTCACAGGATGTGTTTGCTCCTGCTCAAGCAAGCCCTTCCTCTTGACTCTCAGGATCAAGGAGAACATCACCTAGACTACTACCCTTGCCTCGCTCAAGGTTTCGCTTGCCAGTGTCATTGGTGCCCACATGGTTGAGCAGCAAAGGACAGTAAGTCCAAGGGATGGAGAAAGTCCAGCAGTCTCTCTGCAACATCCCAGACCTGGACCCCAGGAAAGCAGCAGATCTTCCAAAACAGCAAGTCTTGGATATTTCAATCCCCTGCAGAAGGGTACCTCTGGTCATCATCACCCATTGCTTCCTCTTAGTGGCAGTGGTTCTGAGCCACAGCTTGGGCTTAGATGCCCTCCTGTGACAAAGTGAGCGGCTCTACAGTGGAGGGCAAGCCAGGAGCTACAGGCAGCTGCAAGGCAGACAGGGACAGAAACAAGGGGCACAGCCCCACAGACACAAACAACAAAACCAGAGCATATCTGATTAGGGTAACCAGCTTCAACCCACAGTTCAGTGAAGTTTGCAGTGACAAGACAAATCTGAAGTCAAGCCAGAAAGAGAAAGCAGAGTCAGAAAGGTACAGGAGTGGGCAAACAATGTAGCTCAGGCAAGGACTAGGGGCAAAGGCCTGAGCTTAATGGCATCCCCTGGACCAAAAGGCAGAGCACACGTGTCAAGGTTACAGATGAGGCTGGCCAGGGCAATTATAGCCTGTTGTTATACTCAGGGCCCTGACAAGAAGACACCAGAGTGACATTTTAGTTTTCAAAATCCCAAATATTATATGAATTTCATGCCAATGGAAAGTTTTTGAAAGGAAGTCCTGGAGACAGGATTTCTCTGCCCACAAAAAGAAAACCCCAAAATACAGCAAATGCTGCTGCCAGAACAGTGTCAAAGTTCTGATCATGACTGGCAGGTGTGATTTGTGACCCCCTCTTTTTCTTCTTCCTTTTCATCCTCCTGAAAATGTGAATTTACATTGAAACCCTTCTCTGTCTCTCCTTAGAGTGCTGACAGGAGCCAATTTTCTTATCTACAGGTCTACAATGGCAAACTAATTTTACATAGGCTATCACACAGTCATCTAAAATACTGAAATTGTTGAAAACAAGTGCCAGGTACTGTCAACCTGTGCTGGGTTTCAGCTGATGGTAAGGAGATTAAAATCATCATAGACTCCAGTTTCTGTATCTTTCCTTTTACAGAGAGGTACCCACCAACTCATGGTGCGGTGGTAGGTGACCCTGCAAACAAAGGTGGCTAGAATAATCCAGGAGTCATGTCTAAAGCAAAGTTAAATCAGCCATCATTTCCCTTTTTTGCTCTCTGGGAAAGTACAAGCTTTGTAAACAGCCCTGATTTCACCTCATTGAAGATTTCCCATGTCGGACAATCAGACAAACTGTTACAACCATCCTGTACACTACCTTGTAGAAGCTGCTTCAAAGCTGCTAGACACATTAGCCAATACGTAGACTTCCTACATCCAGGAAGTCTCTCACTGGTTTTCTTGAATCAGTACCAGCAATGACAGCATGTCATAGTCTGACAGTGACCTCATTCTCAGTCATTAACCAAGAGAAGATTTGTTTCTTAATGCATTTGCAGGAATTTGATGGAATTACATATTTAAGCAAAATTATTTCAATAATATAACTATATATTTTAATAACAATTAAAGAAATACCATACCATAACTAAAATATCATGTGCTGTTTAACAGCATGCTTAAAAGCCATAGCATGGAGATGGTTTTAAGACCATCCTTTTTTTTTGTGGCCAACAAAATAAGCAAGGCAAAAATTACTTTTAGGCAATGCCATGGTTCAACCCCAGCCAGCAACTAAGCCCCACACAGATACTCACTCACTCTCCCCTGGTGGGATGGGGGAGAGAATCATAAGAGTAAAAGTGAGAAAACTCATGGGTTGAGATAAAGACAGTTTAATAGGTAAAGAAAAAGCCGCGCACACAAGCAAAGCAAAACAAGGAATTCATTCACTCCTTCCCATGGGCAGGCAGGTGTTCAGCCATCCCCAGGAAAGCAGGGCTCCATCACGTGTAACGGTTACTTGGGAAGACAAACGCCATCACTCCAAACGTCCCCCCCTTCCTTCTTCTTTCCCCAGCTTTATATGCTGAGCATGACGTCATATGGTATGGACTATCCCTTTGGCCAGTTGGGGTCAGCTGTCCCAGCTGTGTCCCCTCCCAACTTCTTGTGCACCCCCAGCCTGCTCGCTGGTGGGGTGGTGTGAGGAGCAGAAAAGGCCTTGACTCTGTGTAAGCACTGCTCAGCAGTAACGAAAACATCCCTGATTTATCAACACTGTTTTCCACCCAAATCCAAAACACAGCCCCATACTAGCTACTATGGAGAAAATTAACTCTACCCCAGCCAAAACCAGCACAGGTAATCATGTCTGTAGATTTGGAGCATATCTGCCTATTACATGTTTTTCCTCAAGTCTTATAGTGCAGATAAAGTTTCAAAGAACAAACATTTCAGATGGGTGTTGTGTCAATCAAACACCCAAATCAACACATTAAGCTTATTATTTGAACTATAGATCTACCAAGGCTACTGTTGATCTGTGAGGATAACTTCAGATGGCAGAATTCTGCGGAGTCTTGGACTACAAAAATTTCTTTTCTACTCAGCCAAGTAGTTAAAGAAGAAATAAAGCCATCCTCATTCACCCTAAGGTAGAGAATAATCATTTCCTATAAAGAATTCCTAGTGCCTCTAGTAATTCTTCAATCATCTAAGAGAAATCCAATAGAGGAAAAGGTCTTTTGAAAGAAAATTCAAAGATCAGAAGTTACATTACTCCAATGACCAAACTTATTAAATGAGAGGAGTTAAAAACTTTCCTAATCACATTTGGTTTTTTGTAAACTTTATAATAAAAATGTGAAGAGCTTTTTCTCAGATGCTGCTACCCAAAAAAATAGCTAATACTCCCACTAAGTCCCTTCATTAAGAAGATAACAAAATCAAAATTTTTTCAGCTTTTCTGAAAAGTTTGAATCATGCACTGAACTAAAACGGAGAGAGTCAAAACTATTTGGCCTGACCATGATTTGCTCTGTCTTTAGTATAATGAGGAGCTGCAACCCATCTATGCATTGCCAGTTGTCACCCTTGATGCAGCCCCCATAGAAGGTATCACAGAAATACAAGTATGTATGTTTGCCCATTTCATTTCTAATTACATAGACAGACTTGAGTCCTGTTGATCTGGCAAGAATGTTTGCATTTTAGGCTACATGTATGGCTGCCATGATCTTAAACCCAGCCACAATTAAAGAGATTTTCAGAGTAAATGAGTAAACAGATGCTTAGAGTAAATGACAATCCAAAATTGGATTTACACACAGAAGACCCCTTCCTGGTGAAGGCAAATAGATGATACTGCAGGTGATACTGAAGGGAGGAAACAGTTGAGGTTGGTGGTGGGATATTGCAAAAGCAGTTATCTTTTCTTAAGAAGTAATCAGTATACTCGTTTGTGCCATATTACTATAGAGACCCCTTCCTGGTGAAGGCAAATAGATGATACTGCAGGTGATACTGAAGGGAGGAAACAGTTGAGGTTGGTGGTGGGATATTGCAAAAGCAGTTATCTTTTCTTAAGAAGTAATCAGTATACTCGTTTGTGCCATATTACTATAGAATGTTACACCTTTAGCAGTTCTTATTACAAGGGCTATGGCCACACAACAGCAAATACTGTTAAGACACAAAGTGGACATTCAGGAAGGATCTTTACTGAGCTAAAATTGGCACTGAAAAACTAATGTTTTTCATTACTGCAGAGCAAAAAATATATATATACTTGACAGAAATTACTTAAAGAATTCAAGCCTGCTCTTTAGCAAGTGATTATGCCACAACAACGCCTGAAATGGATCCATCCAGACGGGTGATCCTCATTAAGACTGAAACTAACCCCATTTTATAGGATCAACGTAAGACCAGATAAATTTTGCAAGTGTTTGATAGCATTGAAGTGATCTACAAGACCTTCTATTAGCTCATTTTATGAACGGAAAAATCATTTCTTATCTTTCAGAACAAGTAAGCCTCCAGCATATCCAAAAATAGATCCTGGTTTTCTACCTGTTTTTTCCAAATGTTGCCTCACTGATCACCAAGACAATAAATTACACCAATAACTTCTATCAAATCTCAAAAACTATGCAAAAAAAAACCCAACAACATTTCTCAGTGTTTTTCATTTGATATTGACTTCTGGAGACTTAAATCACTAATGGACTCTGGTTACAGATCTATCTAATTTCATTTTTTAAATTAATAGTACCGAGGTCACCTGTCAGTACTGCCTGAAATTAGAACATTTCCTTTTTAACAACCGTACACTGTATATGATTCAGTGTGTTGAAGAAATGACTCTTTTGTCAATTATTAACTTACCTGTTCTGTGGCATATGTTATCATCTGGCACAGATCTATTTTTTCCGTTAATATTCCATTTCCTTTGAGATCTGTTTATTTCAGTTTGTTCTACAAGAAACTAAGTTAAAGTGCAAAAGTTTGAAATGTCATAGGAAAGTATAAATGCATGAACCACAGTTTGTGCACAGTTGCTATTATAATTGCTTCCAGCATGAATTAAAGGTATTTTTATCTTCAAACTCCAAAGGAAAAACAGGAAAAAAAATTCTTATCATTTAAGTAGTCACACACAGTATTTAGATTTTTTTCCACACCTCAAGTCTGACTTTGATGTATAAAATCAGAGAATTCCATTTGTTCCTACATCCATTTCAGCAACAACACTTTGGGCACTGAAATATTTTGAGAATTATGTTTCTGGGACTGTTTAGCAAATCATTGCTCATGTACATTACAAGAGCTTCTCAGTTAAATAAATTTAAAAAAAAAAAAATCTACACAGTAATTGAACAGTAAACTAAGTAAAATGTTCCCAAAAGAACCAAGCATAATGTAAAATATTAAATAAACATAGCATTAGAAACTTAGTTATTGAAGCATATTTTGGCTCTTATTGATCTGTGTTTTCCTTTTATGTCTTTTAGAAATGCTGGAACAGTTTGAATCACTTTGTTTTCAAGGTCAAGCTCAGACAAAGTGTGAATCCTTCCTAAGAACACATTGTAATATGTTCTTAGTTGTTTCACAAAGCTACCAGCTTCTGAGTTTCCTTCTTCAATTTACACATTGCCATGTGGCCTTATTTCTTTGGGATGACATTACAACTATTTATGTTTGCAAAATCACAGCTTTCTCATAAAATCTTTTTATATTTACCTGTTAAATAGAATTTCTGAATTTCAACCTGTTTAGTAGAAATTACTCTGAACGGTGTATTGAACTGTCGTGGTTTAACCCCAGCCAGCAACTAAGCCCCACACAGCCACTCGCTCACTCCCTGCCGGTGGGACAGGGGAGAGAATCAGAAGAGTAAAAGTGAGAAAACTCGTGGGTTGAGATGAAGACAGTGTAATAGGTAAAGCAAAAGCCGCGCACACAAGCAAAGCAAAACAAGGAATCCATTCACTCCTTCCCATGGGCAGGCAGGTGTTCAGCCATCCCCAGGAAAGCAGGGCTCCATCACGCCTAACGGCTACTTGGGAAGACAAACGCCATCACTCCAAACGTCCCCCCCTTCCTTCTTCTTCCCCTAGTTTTTTATTGCTGAGCATGACGTCATATGGTGTGGACTATCCCTTTGGTCAGTTGGGGTCAGCTGTCCCAGCTGTGTCCCCTCCCAACTCCTTGTGCACCCCCAGCCTACTCGCTGGTGGGGTAGTGTGGGGAGCAGAAAAGGCCTTGACTCTGTGTAAGCCCTGCTCAGCAGTAACGAAAACATCCCTGTATTATCAACACTGTTTCCAGCACAAATCCAAAACACAGCCCCATACTAGCTACTGTGAAGAAAATTAACTCTATCCCCGGCAAAAACCAGCAGATGAGATAAATAAAGCACTTTTTGCTTAGTCCTACTGATCTTTTTTCTAGGAAGTTCATCATAATTAGCCATATAACATCACTCTGACAGGAAAATTTTAAAAGCTATGTGACACAGCAACAGAGCAAGGTCGAGAAGGAAGAGGATATGCTGCTTATTTTTCCAGGTTGCACCACAATATTCATAGCAACCACAGCATGCCTGCTGATTCCACAGACGTTTGAGAAAAAACATAAGCAGAGGGAGTGCAGAAGACATTATGCATTGAACTGTCCTATTATTTACTAGTTCAAATTACATGTTTTGATGGTTACAGCTGCACAGTGTATAGAGCTAGTGCTGCTTCAGAAGGTCTTCCAATGGGAAGTGATTAGAAGTTGTGTCAAATCTAACTGTCCTCAGAGTTATCACAGGAAGAAAGAGAACAATGCCAGGAAGAACACCAAGAAATTCTTATCAATTACCTTCCATCTTTGATACAGCATTCTATGTACTTCCATACAGGTATAAAAGTTAAAATTAATGCTCTCTGGCTCAGACAAATTATCAATTAATTAGATAATTCAACAACTCCCTTTGCCAAGAGAAAAGCAAAAAAGATATCACCATATTTCCCTCTATCCCTCTGTCTTCTAAAAATACTTTCTCCTCATGTGAGCCTGAAAACATCATATGAGCCACCATGGTAGAAAGGCTCAAACCAGAATGCACATGTGTAAATGTAGAACAGTGCATTGGTGGAAATGTCATTTCTGTTCTGAGATAATAAATATTAAACTATATTGCTTAAGTATTTTCATTTTCTCATCCTAACTGCTCCTGAATACCCAGTCTTTCTACCACTTCAAAAATAAGAAGGCTTGTAGCATACATTATCCTTTTAGTTGTTATAATCAGGTGTTTTAAAATTAACTAAGGTAATATTATAAGATTCATGATCCAAGTTTCAATAAGCTCAACAGCTTTAGCTCTATTAGCCTGCATGTATCTCTGCAGCCATTTAACGAGACTCCAATATTTTTGGGAAAAAAAAATTCAGAAGGAGCAAACAAATGGAACTGTGCAGTTTCTATGTGCATTCATTAAGTTCAAATTTCATACATAAATTTAATGCAGTTCAAGTGTTTTTCCACTAAAAGTGATTTTATTTCTTCAAAAGTTCACTCAGAAAATTATGTTGGATTGTGCTACATTATCCAAGGATTATAGGTGCAATTCTTACCTTCCAAATGTAAAATTTAAAAAAGTAGGTATCAAACCCATGCATGCTGAAGAGTTTGAAAAATGTTCTTCTTAGGAACAGTAGCATCGAGGTCAAGCAAGGGTACCAGGGAAGACTGGCCTTCAAATTACATAAATTCTAGGCTGCTGTGAAATAAGTAAATAAAGGACATCTTTCACAAAGTTAGTGTATGACCCTGATTGCTGACTGGTTATCATAATATCCCCTATCCTGAAAGGTATCTCTATTCCAGAAGGCTTCTATCTATTCAAGAACACCTAATTTTATCAGATATTCATTTTATAAGATATTCATTATCCCCAGCTTCCATTGACATCACTGCAAAGGTGGACCTTGGGAACCTTGCAAGGCAGTCAAATCTTCAGCTCAAAGACATCCTCCATCTACTTTTGAGATGGGAAGCCCCAATTGACTCCCTAAATTATTTTGGACACAAGTTATCAGAAGATGAATTGCAAAGTGATATTTTGCGAAGTTTATCATTATTGTCTCTTGTTTGGACTGATCCTATACTGTGGTATTACATAAGCAATCAGCTTCACAGCTCTGGTCACCCACTTCTCTTACACTACCCACTTTAAGGCATGGTACAGCAGATACCGGTATATGGAGAGACTGCACACTTTCAACATTTTAAACCTGAATGCAGAACATGAATGACGTTTGTGTCTCACACATAAGCTGCTTGTAGGTGAAGACTTGCAATCCTTTAGGATGCCCAGTTCACCTGAGTAATATTTCCATAGTTATTTTTCTCAGAGCAACTGACATATGCAAACCAGCCTATTGCCTGTTATTCAGGTGAAAATTTGGTACAGTCACTGAAGAGATAAAAAAACTGGGTTGTTTGCTTGGCCTTTGTTTTAGCATTTAAATGTGTGTAGAGAACAGATTCTCCCCTACTCCAAGAACCAAGAACCTAGCCCTGTATGTGCTGTGGTATGATATTAGCTATATCTCAGCAAGTAGCAACTGTGTTATTATTATTATTAAGGTTAAATATATTCAAGTTGTGTTTGTAAAGTGATGAGAACCTGTAAAGTCACTTTAATGCAGAGGTGCATCATCATTCCAGTAATGCACAAGCTGCAAGAAACTGAAGCATGTGCATAGCTTTTAGTCCATGCAAAGTCCCACTGAAGTCCTAAGAAAAAAAGCTTCTGAAATCAAAGGGATTACCCAAGTTGTTAAAATGAAGCCTGTCAAAGCTAGGTATGCTGTGGAAACAGGTCCTGGAGCAAGGCACAGCCATTCACCCCATTCCCATTCATCATATTGCTTTCATTTCATGCAGTAGGGTTGAAATGGAGTCCAGTGCTCTACTGACAGATAGACCTCATGTCCTACCTCAGTCTTCATAGTCTAGTGCATAAGCCTCAGCACATATGTATAATCAATCTGTAGTGACTCTCTGGCCCTAGTATAGAAATAGAGAGAACAAAAAGACCCTGGCCATAAATACTGTCGAAAGAAAAAATGAAAAGGCACTTATCTTATGCCAAGGATGAATTAGACTGTTAACTTGCTCTCCTGTGTTAAGCGTGGAAAACTATTACCAGTTTTGACTTTTCCCATCTGTTCTACTCCAAGCTTGCCGAAAGGCTGATATTCTGACAGCAATCTGAAGCACAGTTTTGCCAACTGTTTCTTTTTGAAAGTCCATGTTCCATATGTTCTTATTATGCTTCTTTGTATTGCCTTGAAATTACACAACTAGGAAGGAAAAAAGTTCACTGTTTTGTACAATTATCTTAAATATATATTAAAAAAATAAAGCTTGTGGAAGAGATCATCAGAATATATTTCTCTCTTTTCCCATGAGTTCCATACTTGTCATAGTGTATATTCCTGTCACTTATATGATTGTCTGTTAAACTTTACATACAGTATGTTTGATATATATCACATACAGTCTCTACAAAAAATTAATGATTTAGAACAAGGTATGCAGTAGAATAGGAGCACGGGTGGGGTTTATCTCCTCTCTTTCAAACAAGAGTTTTAAATATGTATTGACTGTCAGAAGTGTAGAAGAAATATATATATTGCTTACACGTGGAAAGTATTTCCACCAGCATTCCTAAAAGATTATCACCTTCCAAGTAGTTGGTCTTTATCACAAGAGCTTAAAAAGCAAAAATCTTGAATTCTAACCTCATGATAACCTTGCAATCCTATGTAATAGAAAGCATGATCATAAAATCTATGCAGCCCTGGAATCATTAATGTTGACACATTAATACTGATTTTATATCCACTGAATTCTCATTAACTCAGGGCAAATCTCTACAGTTATCATCTATAGCAGTATAAACTCGAAGTAACTGAACAGACCGCCGGAGGAAACCATTGGAGTTTCATATCCATTTACAACTGTCTGACTGACATGAATCCCAAAAGAAGACAGTAATCAAAAATGAAACTGTTGGAAGAGGGTTTTGGTGTGACAGGATGCTGATGATAGCAGGCACAAGCTTAGCCTTATCAATAAAGGAAAGACTGTGGAAGTGGTACGGTTTATTTGCTCACCTGGTTGGAAAAGCAACAGACAGCTTTGCAGCATGCAGCTCTTTTCTTTAAGTCTGAAATGGAAGCATCAGCCTTCAAAGCTGAGAAGCACAGAATTATGTTGGTGGGCAGGGACTCTGAAGATCATCTAGTACAACATCCTGCTCCAAGCAGAACTACAGCCAGCACTTGATCAGGTAGGCCAAGGCTTGGTCTAGCCAAACCTCAATATCTCCAGAGATGGAGATCTCATAACTTGTCTGGTACACTTAACAAAATTACATTAAAATAAAAGCAATTATTCTCCAACTATATTCAGCTTGAAAAATTTGCTTCAATTTCAGACTTGGAAGAAAGATTTACATGACTAAAAAAAATCTTTTACAGCTGTACCAAGTGGGTCTAATAGAGACATATCTTTGTTCTACAAAATTAATCTCATTTATTTATTTTTATTATCACAGGTATAACTACAAAAATACTATTAATAGATAAATACCCTGAAGTACTAATTCACACTTTGAAGCTAGGAGAATTCGTTTCCAGATTGTTAATTAGTCTTTAGGTTGTTAGTTATAAACAAGGAGTCAAAATCTGTCATCTTTATTATATAGGTAATATTTTATTTATTTGTAATAAAATTGCATTTGGAGTTGCAAGCCTTACAATCTTCTTGTATACAAGTAACTGAAAGCTCTCAGAGAAACTACCTGGTGGTTTTTTTCCATTCAAAGCCTACTGCACTCCATTAATCCACTCGAACTGATTTCTGAGGCTTTGGTGCAAGTCAGAAATCATCAAAATGACCACCCTCAAAATGAGTTTCAAGGTTTGCTTAAGTTGCTCTACACCTGTGGCCCCATCTTGCCTCCCTGTCCTGCTGCTTTGTTTAGGCTGTAGTGATTCTGGGGTGAACCAGCTCAGCTGATTTGTCCAAATGAAAACATTTTGCCAAGAAGATCAGCTTCCAGTCAGACCAAGAAACTAATACAACTCACCACACAACTGCTGAAGATAATGCCAAGGAAAAAGTAGGCAAGGGTGTCCACTCTCCTTTTAGGAGTAACACAGTTTTAGAAGTCATCTGTGACGCTTATGTCTCTCAAGCCATTTGTGAAAATATTCTGTTAACAATAAGCTTGAAATTGATGTCACCGATAACTTTGTTTACGCTAATGGAAATCTGCACAGCTGAAAACAGCTTTCCTGAAGGGAAAGAAATAAGCAATGTCAATAGCCTTCATTTCTTCTTCTTCTTCACATTTTCTTCATTTTGATGGATTTAGAGTGACTGAGTGACTACTTTCTCACTTCCATTTACCCAGTTCTGACATGTATTACCTCAACTGCACACAAAACTCACAAAATCATAGACAGAGGAAATCAGAGGCTCAGGAAACAAGGACTCCAAGATATAATGTGCACACACACATATAACCTGGACTATAGATGAGCTGAAGGGTAGTGTTTTTTTCTTAATTCAGATAATCCGTTTCTTTTATGATTGGCTATAATGCTGATTATGATCTGATTAACGGCCAATTTCATGATGAGCGCATTATTCAAATTCATAGTCATTTGTTTGTAACGTGGGCTATCAGAAAGCTTTGCTCTTAATTACACTGATGCTTTAATTGTATAGTTCTACAATGCTGATTGGAATTGTCAGTTTGTGAATATGATTATTGCACATTAATGCTAAGTGTATAGTAATGTTCTTCTAGTATGATATGAACGAGTTGTGTTCTTGATTCTACTGTATTTAATTATCATTAATATATTCTTTATTAGAAGCAGATGGGCTGTTCAACAGAAGCGTTCTTGTACTGTGTCCCTGCACCTATCACAGCAATCCAGACTATGACAATGGGTTAGAATTGCATTGTTGAGGTTCTGCACATAGTTACTGATTTAAATCCAATGCAATTTAATTGGCTGCAGTGGGGGTATTTTGGATTTGCAGGAATGTTCTAAGAGCTGAACAGCAAACAAGGAATTATCTTATTGATGCACTTGTTGGTATATGTTCAGCAGACTAAATGTTAAACAGTAACTACAGTAAGACCCTCTGCTCCAAACTAACCTTACAGTATCAGCATTTGTCCAGAGCCAATTTCATCTGACCTTACTTTCAAAGCATTTATTTAACCTCTGCATTTAAGTTCATTACCTTCTTATCTGTACTATGCTGAAATGAAAGACTCTGTTCAGATAGCTAATGTGACAATTAGGTGACAGTGCTGATACCAACCACTACAAAAACTTGCTAGCACTGCCCATTGCCAGTGCTACAGTGTAGGCTCCATTTTCCTTTTTAAAAAGTTTGGTAAGTAAGGAAGCCAAACTAACTACTGAAGAGTAGTTAATTTGTTAACAAGTCCCTGGGAGATGTTTCCTTCAAAAAGGAAAGATTAGCCATCATCACTGATTGAAGTCTGTGAGGACTGAGGACTGGCTTTCTCCATCCCATATTTGTATCTGCTATACTTTAACAACAACACGCGACAGCTCTACTTGTGAAACCAACAGAAGTGGTCTCTGAGATGCCACAAGAAATCTGCCCACCAGCGCTGTCAAATCATCTCTACTTAAGATCCTGGTCCAAGGCTCAGAGTACAACGGATGTGACAAAATATCATTAATAATTTAAAGATCAGATAAATCTTGTTAGTGAGAGAGAATAGTTTCCAACTACTCTTCTTCCAAAGACCTTTACTGAGGAAAGTCATGGAGAAAACGTTGGTAACACGTACTGGTTTCTTGACTGGTATTATGGGGTGCTTTCTTCTCTGAAAGCAGTGTTTTTTATCTCTGGGAGCAGTCTTTACCAGCTTTCATCAGCCCCAGATGGCAGGTATCCACATCCCTATGCTAGCACAAATATTTCAGCAGAATGTAATCTTTCCCAAACACATTAAGTTGCTTTTTATAAATAACTGATCAGCTTAGTGTGTGCTTATACTGTTGGATGTAGAAAGCCGTGGGCTAACCCCACCCACACTCCAAATTGGCTGGATGCAAGCCACCTCGTGTCCAAAAGCCATTTAGCTACATTAATGCAGGACTACGCCTGAGCTAATAAGACCTGCTGAGAATCCCTGTATTAGTACAATTATGTTTTCACAGTGTCTTGTTTTTCTTTTAGTCTAAAATATTAGATCACACAGGCTGACGATTTCATTATTTACTTCAGAACCCAAGTAGAGTTTAATATGTATAGAGAGAGTTTATCACAAACAGAAGCTTAAATAGCCAATATAAATCTTCTCCAAAGTAGTAATAATGGATTTAGCAGCTATGTGGTAAACAGAGAATTAAGGATTTCATTCCACTAGATTTTATTTGTCTTTAAGCTGACACACAACATAATTTTGCTGTTCACAATAACAGACCTTAATTGATAGACTTCTTCCTAGTATTTTATTCCAAAGAATTAATGTTTGCATTTAATATCATACTGTCATTACCTTGTTTCCTCCACAGTGAGAAGAGTTGTCTGCTTTCTGCAGGTGCAGAAGACCAGCTAAATACACAACAGCCCCCCCTTATCCTTCCTATCAGCATACACAATGATCACTAGTTATTAGGCATAATTACATGGCTGCATGTATTAAATGTTGTTATATTGCACAACAGCATGTTTTAACAGTTAGGAACTTACATCTCAAAACTCTTATAGGTATTTCAGTCACATTTTGAAAAGCAGCATCTTTTTCCTGGAATGAAATGTGGTTTTAGCACAAGTCAACTTATCTAATGAACAATATGAAAACACAATTAAATAAGTGCAGAAAAAACATGTTTTTCTCTTTTTTTTTCTGTGTGCTACCATCTGGTTCGCTTGTAACCTAGAAACTAGATTTATCAGCTGCTAGCTACCTGAGGGCTTGGGAGGAGTGGAGAGGGGAAAGGAAGGTCAGTACTCAGTATTTGTTTTAACACGGTATGTTATAAGTGCACCAGAGAAAGTATTGTAAAGTCATACAGCTGTATATAAAAACACAAATTGAAAAGAGCATAAACAGAATTATTTTTAATTAAGATTACCAAGTCAATATTGATTTTAAGAGGGATTACTAGTCTGAGACCCAAACAGTACAAAACTTTAGATGCAACTTGATTTCTCCATCTAAATAAAATGGAATCCCGTGTTTATTTGCCGATACTGGGAAATTCTGAGTTAAGACTACACTTAAAAGAAAATAAAGTATTTGAAAATGTGTAAGCACCTGGACAAGACATCCTAAAAACTAAAACTAAGAAAACTGAGCCAAAGAACTAAGAGGGTATTTGTCTATTAATTATCCCAGAATTTCAACCAGCACTTACAAACAGTAAATGCAGTTAAAGATACACACTACTCTCATAATGCAACGTTAACTTACTCCCAGCAGCTGGCACTAGCCATTGATTTCCCAACATGGCGGTGTAACAAGAAACATTAAGAACTTTAGCTTCATTTACTCCATTGACTGCAAAGTAAATCTACTGAGTAGTGGAGGGATTAGATAGAGTATATTATCAGGAGAATCCAGTCAAGATGAACACAAATGAAGATGGATATAAAAAACTTTGGATACCAGATATTCTTCATTTTGGCAATGAAAAGTAATGTTTTGGAGTCACTGTTATATTACTGTGTGACTGAAGTGTGTAGCTGTGATTTCTAAAACCTACTAAAAGGCAATATGTTGACTGTTTTTCAGGATGACTCTTCAGGGCAGGGAAGATGTGGTAACAGAGTATCATTTTTTAAAAACTGTTCTGTTTTTTTGTCATCTTTCCAGTACTTCAGTATTTTAAACTTGTGCTGGGTTTATCTCAAGACCAGAAATATCCTGAATGAGAAAAGAATTGATTCAGGTCAATCAGTGGCATCAGTATGCGAGGAAAAGTATCAGAGGGAAATGAGCAATAACAGAGACTAAATTCATATTGGTACCTTAGTCAAGCCAATTTGATTTCAAAAATCACTAGCCAAAAACTTTTTCCTGCTCAAGGACAACACATTCATTAAGTTAACCTTAAACATTTGAGAAAGAGAGGAAAGGTTCTCTGTGGAATTAGAATCAAGTTTAAACAAAGAAATCTGCCTTAATCTAACAAGGCAGCATCTCTCCAGGAAATTAAGTGACAATGTTGTTGCAATGTAAAGTCACAAAATAATTAAAATTGTGGGGGGTGGAACCCTGCAGGCCTTGCAACAAGGAATATTGCCATCTTTCTGTAGTTTCACTGCCAACGCTGGGGGTGATCAAGGGATCAAGTCTGCAGAAAAGGTCAGAGGATTAACAGGTGTTTAAGGGAGTATAACAGAACTAAAGCGGCAGCTTCCATGGCAACAGCCAGGGGGAGGAAAAAATTAAAAAAGCAAAGTACATTATCTAGTAAAGAAATATGGCTCTAACTCACTCTCACAGGTAAGAAGTAGGTCTGGGATGTGGGGATGTACAGGTTGCCTAAGCAACCCAGGAATGACCAATAACAACTTTTTCAGATAAAGGAGGGAAACTAAAATAATGATTCTGTCCATGCGCTTTGCCTTTTCTCAAATTTTAGTGGCAAGGAGGAAGTGTTCTTTCCGGTAGAGTTGAAGGTTCTCCCTTGGTTTTAATCACTGTGTCCCAGGCCATAAATCTCTGTTGAGTGAGAGAGTGAGAGAGCAGTAAGACTAATGTCAAACTGCAGTACAGCACAACCTCTACAACCATCTTCTAATCACATTGGGATTTATTATACTACATAGTATTTGGGGATATGAGGGTAAAATAGCCCAACTAGAATTCCCTGACCGCATTCTCAAAAATCCAGCTTATTACAGTAAGTACTACCAAGAGACTTTTCAGAACAAGATGGGTGAAACTATAGAAAAGGCAACCACTGAAAATGAAGACCTTGAACATCATTTCTGTTTAATGTAATGAGATATCTTTGCATGCTCTTACACTCTAACATTTCATTTTAAACTATTTCCAAATATAACGATGTGCATTTAAAATTAAAAATAATCTCTCTTGCATGTATAAATTAGCTATTGATTGAAAACACATTTTTCCCTTTCTTTTTTCTGTTCTTTAATCTCCCTAGCCTTGGAACAGATTGTACAGAGTTCAGATAAGATTATGTTACAATGCAACTGTAAACTGACACCTTAAAAAATGGGAACACTGCCAAGTTATTCACAATTGATATAACCAAGAGTTCACCAAATGTTTTCCTTTAAATTGAGAAAAGTATTGAATTACATGCCAGTTTTATTATCTATAAATATTTATGCGAGATAACTGTTCAGTTTTATATTTCAGTAAGGAAAAATTGCAAAGGGCCAACTGCTGAAAATGTACAAAATCTCTCAGAATATAGAGCAAAGTGGGCTGTAGAAGAGTTTGTAGGCCTTAAAACTGTAGTGAGTTCCCTAAATAGAGAGGAGTCACCTATTTTAAAGTGAATACTAAGGCAAGTTAAAAGTAGAATCAAACCCTGAAAAGTAATCTATATTCAATTCCTTAATATGTATTTATCTGGTTTTATAGATGTACAGAAATACAAGAAGAACTTTTATGCTTTGAATCTGCTCATTTAAGTTATTTCAATACAATTATATTTAGTAGTTGGCATTAGCTATTCATTTAAACTTCATTTAAACTTGGGATAAAGATGTTAAAATACCAGAATTCTGCTCCCAAGTATGTTACGGACTAGCTGCTAAAGGCAAAGAAATCTTTTGGTTGGCATCATAGATAATTTGTCTCAAATGCATTTTAATTTCTTATGGTTTTGCTTTCAAAAAATCTATGAATTTTCAGTATGAATGCTCAAGAAAAGTGAATTTTCATTAGATGCATTCAAAAACATGTGTAAGATAAAAGTACTGTTCTTTTCCTACAAACATATTCAGCATAAACTGGATTATAAGGTTTACATCTATCTTACCAGAAATCTAAGGAAATAACTTGTGACTGTCATGACCAGCCCCGTAACAAAGAAACGGAGCTCAAATTTCAAGCAGTAAGCCAAACTTATTTGAACTGTGAGAGTGAATTATTAAAAAAAGATAAAAATAGAAAAAGAACACATTTATAAATACCAACTGTTCACACATTTTTCAAAATGGGAGAGTAAAATCCTATGTGTAACTCTGTACTTGTTCACCTCAGAAATTTGTCTGCAGGAATGTTCTAAAGCTACAAAATTTCTACTAAAATAAGTTCTCACCCTAAACATAAAGACATCCATAAATATATAAATGAAAGCATCCTAAATGTGGGTTCAGTTGTGTCATCAAATATTTTGCAAATTCCAAAATGTAGTAATTTGGAATTCATCTTCATGTCTTCATTTTTTAATTACAAAAATACTTAAGCCGATTTCAGAGAGAGCTGTGAAACATCTTTCATTTGCTTTTGGGCCTCCATTGCCAGCCAAGACATCATTGTTCAAGGGAAACATATCTCAGTCCTTATCAAGAGCTTATGTTACAGCTAAGTCATTGGAAAAGCTGATATGTAACTTATTTCAGTTACCTAATCTAATCAACGAAATACTAATAAAGAACCTTATTATTTATAGAAAACAGCAACAAAGCTGGGAAAACTCCTAAATATATCGTCATATCAGAAGTTTAACTTCTTTGGATTCCCAATAATTTTAACTGTTCAGACTTAAAATTACAAAACGAACACCCTGCACATAACGTGAAAGTATTAGGACACTGATCAGCTAAGAACTGCAATTTTCATGTGCAACAAGAAGATTTTTGCTAGCTAAAGTAGAAGACATTCAGTTAAGCTTTTCAGATAGCAAATCACACTAAAGCTTTTAATCAAAAATATACATGATGATATTTATAAGAGTTCTAAATAATTTCACACCTGGACAAAAATCTAGGCCTTCTGTATTTTCTCTAATTTCTGTGTTTTTCCCACTTCTATTCTTTCATATCTTTCTCTCTTTTTTTCTTTCACTGTTAGTCTGAGTGAATGATTCATGGCAAATAATTGACATGAGCTATTCATACTTTTGCTGCATGCTGGTATCCACCAGCAGATTGTAATTTATTTGTCATTTTAAGCTAGCCAAGTTTTTGCAAGTTGTTGGGGTTTTGTTTTTCAGGGTTTTTTTCTGTACAAGTAGATCACGAAAGTGTGAGTATTGGACACTTAACATTTCAAAATTCAAACTGTGTTTCTTAGTTGCTATGCCCCAAAAAAAGAAAGAAAAAGGCTGTTGTTTCTATTGGATCTTAAAAGTATAATCATACAGTGGCTTGAAGAAGTCAAACTTTTTGGGAAAGGAATTTTTTAGAGAAAGATTGCAAAAAAGTAGGATATAGGGAACACTACAAAAAAATTAACCATTATCTTTCCAGGCTACATTGACATTTCCCAGGTAACTCAATCACAATAAATATGAGTGGAAGAGATTGCAGAGTGTCATCTATCTACTTCAGGTTTTTTAGTCTTTGGGTTGCAAATGGTTGATGACCTATGGATTTCTTTTAAAATGGATTGTGAAAAGCAAAATAACAAAAGCAAGTCAGCTGTTATTATGCTTAGAATTGCTATGCAGGGATGGGAAAAAGTCAAAAACCACATACAAACCCTCTACAAGCAATTCCACCATTCCTTCTAGACAAACTTGTCCAGAAAAATAGATGAATGTATACATATATAAAAATAGCTATATAAACACATGTAAAATACATATAAAAAAGAAAAATAATTTTAGACATGAATCCTAACCTAAAGGATCTCATAGTTCAATTTAAACCCATTATTTGTTGCCTGCCCGTGGTGGCTGACCCAAAACCAGAAAGCCCTAAGTCGAGCCGCAGACCTCGCCTTCCCTTGGAGCTGCTCCGTGAATGCCAGTTCCATTTAGCAGCTGTAGGGTCAGGGGGAAATGTGTGGTTTTGGAAACACAGTATGTCAGTGTTTCCAAAACATTTTCCTGGAAATTTTTTTCTGAAGAAATTTTTCTTAAAAAAATGGATTTGTTCCAATTTGAAACTAAGCCAAATTAAAAAGAAAAAAAAAAATCTGTGAACTATAAAGCCTGCTATTCAGCCAGCCCTATTACTGTGGCATACTGTTTTTTTCTGAACATTCTGGTGCCACCATGGTCTGATTCCTATTCTTCCTTTCTCTTGACTCTTCCTATTTCATTCAAAAAGACTTTTTCCCCCTGTTACTACTCTTGAAGTTTCATATTAGGCATCTTTCTATTCTCTTAACCACTCGCTGCTGCCCTTGTTGTTCTTTGGTTTCCTGCATTTTGTAAACTAACCTCAACCTCACTGGGGAGAAAAGCAGAAGACTGCAAGATCATTAGTGAGGATTGCTTTGTTTTTATCTGTGTCTTCCTTTACCCATCTGGAGAAAAGCAGCCCCCCTTTGTTGAAGTGTCACATAAGCCCTTACTCGCTTATCATAAAGTTTATTATTATTACACAGGATTTCGTGCTCTCAACTTTTCACCAGGGTTTTTTGGAATCCCTGTACTCCATGAGGAAATATTAATTCCCAATGACAATAATGAGAAGTGGTGGATATTTTGGATATGACAATATATCTGACTTCAGAATCCTTGATAAACCTTCCCAAACTTTGCAAATCCTGCAATAAAATCATGATAATTGCTAATACTGTTATTTTCCCATCTGCTGAAAGTCACCTTTCCTGAAACAATTATACTGATAATTAAGTCCAAGCTTTTACCCTGAACTGAAATCACCAGAGCAATGCTATAGTCTGAGATGGGTGCACATAGTGCAACTATGACAAACTTAAATAGGATAGGGCAAAGAGATGTTTCTGTCTAAGGAGACAGCCAGGAAGACAGATCGTCAAATTATTGAGCCTCACTGTCATCTGAATTCACATAAAGCAGGAATTTTTTTTTTCTATTTCAAGTATATTACAGGAGCGTTTTTTAGTGACAGGTAGGCACATAAGTTCCTTCTGTTGCTTTCAAAACTCCAGCCCACTTTTCTCTCTCTATCTCAAGCAAAAGGCTGCAGAATACAGAGTGGAGAGCATCTGAAAATAACAATCTTGGGAGCAGACAACAATGGGCACTGTTTTACATGATACATGCCCTTAGACTGATGAATTTTAGCTTGTGGACAGACAAGGACATTCCAACGTGAAATTACTAGTTCAAAATGACAGTACACGTGATTCAGGACAGTATTTTAGATATTTTGTTACACTTCATAATGCAGTCAACTAAAAATCATCGGTTAACTTTCAGCTAAAAATCACTTTGACTGAAACACTAGAAATCTGCAACAGATGTTAAGTTTCTGCCCATGTAAGTGTCTTGTTTTGCTGGCTGCAATTCCTGTAGTTGGATGGCTCTCTTTCAACGCCATTCATACCTTCCAGCAGGTCATACTTTGTGAAGCCTCTAACAACTCATTAAAGTTTTATTTCAGACCTCTAATAGCTCAATCAATAATTTAGGGAGAAAAGAAAACATTTTCTGGGAAAGCATTAGCATAAGATTCACTGAAGCTGTATCACTCCTTCTGGCCTTATTTAATTTCAGCAAGATGAACGAAGAGAAAACACAGTATAGCTCGATGCCATACCATTTGTGTTGCAGTGTCAGTTTTGTATCTTCTAAATAGCTTTTCTGCTAAAGCAATAATCAATTAGTACTAAAGCACATCTGTAGCAAAACAAGATGTTCTCCTTGGAATTGGATCAAAATTACATTTTGCAAATGTTATCTCATTTCTGTACCACTTTCATTTGAATACTACAATTAAAGAACTTACAAACTTCAATTCCAAATTCCACTGGATCAGTGATATGGAGTTAGAAAAATTTTGAAATAGTAAACTCCAGAGGGAATCTTGAACTTCCAAACTTGCTTACTTTAACTCATATATCATCAATATCTCTGGGTTAAAGAAACCTTTGTATTGATGTCTGATTGCCAGGAAATTATTTGGATTTTTTTTTTTTTCCTGAGGGCAAAACCTATTTAAGCATTTAGAAGTGCATCTGATTGTGGACAATAGGAAAAAAAAAAAAACCACAGTTAAATGAACTGTAAAACAAGCACAGGATAAAAAATTGGATAAGCAATGGGCCCAGGTACAGTTATTAGCTGGGAAAAAGATCACACAAAAGCTGTCTGAAATGGCCTCTAACTATGTTACTATAATATAGAAGTCTAAAATTGATAACCATAACAGAAATCTATAAGCAGCTGGTTAAAATACTAAATAAGTATAATGATTTCGTATAAAAGAAACGGATGAGATTATAGACTGGTGAACACTTGCTTGAAAAAAAGGGCAAAGAGGAGTCATACGTTCAGTGAAGTCTCTGCCTAGCCCCAGTTTTAGATTCAGGCACTGCATCCATACATGGAAACACACGGACTCCAAAATGTTTCACTCTGGTTTGCATGGCATTAGCTCAGCCAAGGGGAGAGGCATCTAAACACCATCTTTCAATCTTCAAAAAGTGGGAGAGATCCCCTAACCCCAATGCACTCCTCTACAGCTGAGGGAGAAAATCTCTGGTCTTCTTTCCCATTGTACCAGTAATAATAAAGAGGAAATTACCTTGATAAGAAAATGAATAGCCATACTTAAAGAAGTCTAGAGAGCCAGTCAGGAGTCCCCCGCTCCTGCCTGTGGAGCAGAGTCATTTCAGACCTGATTATGCCTGGCAGCAGTCTGCCGTGTGATTTGGACAGAGCATTAGAAGTTAAGACAGTGAGCGCATCTGCTTGTAGCGTATTGAACAGGCTGGCCTTGCAGAATCTGTAATTGGCAAAAGGGAGGACCTCAAGGAAAAGCCTCTGTTGTAAAACTAATTTTCTGATCTTGAATGCCTCGTATGTCCAAGGATTCTAGCTGCCCATGAAAGTTATCTACCATACGTTTTGGTACATGGGAGGAATAAGTTCATACTGTACTCTGAGTTGTATAAACAACTGAAGTTTTTTGTGTTTGGGGTTTTTTAAAAGCATACTCCAAAACGTCTTTCTTCTCCAGCTTTGCTTCCAAGTTTCTTGTTTCCTGGATCTATTTTTCCTCTGGGCAAAGGAACCAGACTATTGGCCCTAGCGATTCCTTAGATCACCATGTAATTTGGAATGCACAACATCCTACTGAGGGTTATACAGAAGATATTAATTACATAGGTCTTACACTGATTTCTCTGACACTTTTTTTTTTTTTTTTAACAAACTGAAGAGTTCTGCCATCATTTATGATTATTTGGCATTGTTGCTGGAAAGAAATGGGATGTTGGCAGATCCTATATTTAAATAGACTTTTCCAGCACAATGACACTTGAAATCCTGATTTTCTCAAGAGAATAATCAATTCTCTGTTAAAGCATTTTCCATGTGAATAAAGATCCTCAGAGTTTATCATTCGTATGTCGCCATCATTTTGAATTTTAATGCAACACAACAGTAAAGAAACCGAAGTGAATTAAGACAAGTACAGTATTCACAGCAGATTTTGCATGTATATATTAAGAAATTCCCAAAAAATGAAGTGTATCAACTTTATGTACATCATCAATGTACTGAGGCTCATTTCAATAATAACATTGCAAGGAACAGTATTTAAATTCCATGTAAAAAGCTGGACTTTGTTAACGCAAATGCAGCCAGCTTTTCATCCAAGAATTTCATCAAAATGTGCTTCTTTCAAAACTCTTGCTCACTTTGGAAAATGTATAGAAAGCTTCTGAATACTTCTTCCCATTGAAAAAGTAATTTCTGTTTCCTTACAGTTCCTGAAGCATAGTCTGACTTTGCACTTCTGTAAGTGTCTTTGATACGAAGATGATCAGAAAGCAACCAGAAGCAAGGTGTTTAACCTGTCTTACCACAGATGCCTGGCTGAGATAACACAAAAATAAAGTACACAGCTCTAAAGCACACATTCTGTAACTTGATAGATTTGCTCTTAGATTCTTTCTTTAAATAAGAAACAAAAAAAGACGTTTAAGGTTTTAAACAGAGAGTCTGCATGAAATTTCCCAGCTTTCATTTGGAAAAGAACTAAGTCATGAATACTCAGTAGTTTCTGCTTCAGTAGCAGTTAATTATACCTACATCTCTACTGAGGCATACCAAGTGTGGAGCAATATTCTATGGATATTTTTGGCCCTTGACCTCAGCAATTTAGTGAATGTCCAGACCTTGCTGAAAAATTTCTAAGTAGGGATCCTAACTTGATTGTTATAAATAAACCAGGTATTTCTTTGGCACAAGCAGTGTAAACCAATCCATTTACCCTTAAACTATACAAACAGTATTGTTTCATATATGCAAAATAAAAAATACCAACAGTAAGATTGGTAGGAATTAATGTAAAAGCCAATTTTCTTATTCATAGTCTTTAGGCTTTTCTTTTATCATAACCTGTGTACCTGAAAAACACTGTTTCTCTTCTATCTAAGGACAAATGATAATGCTTTCTGCTGGTTGGTCCTTGACTTCCAGGTATATCTCATTTTGGCAGAAGATAGAGGTCATCAAAACCCCGCACACCACAACTGTCAGCCATGGAAATCTTTCCAGCTTTACCATGACGGCCCAGGTTTTGGATGATGGTTTCTTCTGGTTCAGCTCTTAGTAAACAAAAAGCCATTCTATCCACCTGTGGGACCTGAGCATGTACAGCAGCTTCTCAGAGGTCTCTGACTGAAGGCACTATGAAATCCTTTTGCTCAGCAGCATTAACTTACATAGCAAACAAGACTTGAACTTTTGCCAGAAAACTTAAAAGATTAATGTTGGGTGTGTGCTTAAAGCTCAGTAGGCACTCCTGATAATTCCATGTGTGAACACTTCTATTCTGGAACTATCCCTTCATTCTAGTTAGTTAAAGTCACTGCAAGATATTTTATTATGTCCATTTTTACATTCCCGTGAAATACAGTTATAAAATTTCACTTGTGACAGTCCCATGAGGTGACTGGCTACAGAAAGAGGTATAAATTGGAGATTTTTTTTCAATTACTGCAGTCAAATTCCAAGGACATAATGCACAATAGGTACTATACAGTGGTCCTCTCACAAGAAAACACTTTAATTATAGGTTGTTGGCAGAGATCCAAAGGAAAGCTGGCTATCATTACTGGCTGAAGGTTTTCATCTAGTTAAATTCAGAAAAAGCAATGCAAAGCGGACAAAGCAAAGTAATTACCATTATCAGGAGGAAATACAACAATACTAGAGCTGGTCTTTGCTCTCCACAAGAGATGTGCTCTTTTGTTAAGACAACGGTCTTGACCTCTGTGTATTCACACAGCTAGGCTAGAGCATGTGTGAATATTTAGTAACCTTTTCTTTCTTGACAAACAATGCTTAGCAGGGCAAACATCATATGTTTGATGTCTCTCATTAAGCATAAATTCGAAGAAAAAGCACCTGCTCTTTAGCACATATACAATACCTCTGTGAGTATTACCTATATACACTTAAGTATCTCATCTGCACGATATTGATAAGGGGACCTTATCTGTTGTTCCATAATGAAGCAGTTACTTAAGCTGCTATTATATAAAATAAATTGGGTGAGCGCTATAACCAAGACTCCACTATTATTGTGAAATAATAACAACATGCATGCACAAACTCACACAAACAAGCTTATTAGAACGAATATTAGGAAAAAAAAAATCCCTAGGAAATTTTCATTTCATGCAGGTGAAATGTTTCGCTCCCTTACCCAAAGAACACATCACATTTAATCTCCTGTCCCCTATGATACTAACTGGTGAGAAAAGAGCTAATTTCCTGAAAGTTTTGTTGCCATTTAGTAAGTGTGCCTTCAGAGCTACAGGGAGATGTTTTGCTGCCCATGGAAGGACAACATCCCACACACAGTCATTTCACCATCTTTATATACATATCTCAGTTGCCTTTAAAGGCACGTCTCAGAACATCATCCTACAGCTGGTGACTACCGCACTCCCAGCATGGTCCCACTTGAAATGCCCAGGCTGAGAATGGCCTGTACTGGTGCACAGACAGTCCCTCTCCTTGAAATAACACAATCCTGACCAGGTGCAAAATGCCACAAAATTCCCATTGGTAGCAAGCATGGTGTACAAAGAAAGGGCCTTCTCCCAGCACTGGGTGGTTCAGACTCATTTGCGATTCTCTTTTGCCTGGCCCTTGCAAAGACCATGGAATCACGCTGGTATGTTTTGCTTTCTGAAATAGCTGATGCATTACACTTAAATTCAGGACAGAAGAAATGTTTTTGCTAATATGGAAAACGTTGTGTTTTATCCCTAATACTTCCAAATTATGTATTTCATTCAACATATAATCTGGGAGAGACTTTTCTCAGACTAATTTGTTTTGGCACAGAAGAAAATGAAAATATTCTGGGGCAAGTGCATTGCAAAATGCTTCCAACACCTCTCAAATTTAGCTTTTCACATTACTGAACTACTGACCTCAGCCACCGTTAATTACAATTGCAAATTTTCCGGTATTGTTTTATAACCTGATAAGGAAACATGTTTCCTGTCTTTCTGGGAAGAGGCAAAGCAATTCAGTACAAGGACCACAATACTGGCCAACCATTCCTGACAAGAGACTGAACTTCTTCAACATCTTTCATTTGAAAAACAAAAACTGTAAGCTTTATTTCATGAAAATTTGGTGAGTTTTTCTTGCCTGAAAATTGTGCATTGCTTTATGGCTATATTATTTCTTTTGTTGGTTATGTAAGTTAAGATTTTTTTGGAAACTGATTTTTTTGGGAAACTGATTTTCTGATTATTACATAGGAAACTGATAGTTACTTGAAACATTGTGTTTCATTCCCCTTTTTATAAGAATTTTAGAATGCTTTAGTAGAATACAAATACAGACATGTTTTCATTCTCTTTCAGAATGACGGACTTTGGTGAATTCTTAGCATCACCAGGCATCTTTCTTAATTATTTTTCAAGGAGAGTTGAATCATTCTTTTCTGTGAATTCATGAATTATGTATTGTATCGGATACTATGCTCAGTCATGTGATTATTAATATCTCTCTCTCTCACACAGTTCTTAATCATTCAAAGTTGTCTTTTTTCCTAGGCAGCTGAATAATTTCTTCTATTCCATCTGAAGGTTTTGATCTTCCCTTCAGTAGTTTGAATTGTTCAATACTCCCTTGGGCCTGAAGACGGAGGTAGCCATCCAGCCAGTTGCTCAGCACCTCTTGGGACTACTGAGGTCCCTTAGGCTACTGAGGTCTCTTGTCCCAACTCTCATTGATGCCAGTTGTCAGGGAAGTGCTGAGTGCTCCCCAGCAAGTGCACAGCAATTTGCAGGATTGGGCCCCAATATCCAGAGGTCTGGGCACTTATAGAATCATAGAATCATTGAGGTTGGAAAAGACCTCTAAGATCATCAAGTCCAACCGTCGACCCAACACCCCCATGCCCACTAAACCATGTCCCTAAGCGCCTCATCTACACGTCTTTTAAATACCTCCAGGGATGAGGACTCAACCACTTCCCTGGGCAGCCTCTTCCAATGTTTAACCACTCTTTCAGTAAAGAAATTTTTCCTCACGTCCAACCTAAACCTCCCCTGGCACAACTTGAGGGCATTTCCTCTCGTCCTATCGCTTGTTACTTGGGAGAAGAGACCGACACCCACCTCACTACAACCTCCTTTCAGGGAGTTGTAGAGAGCGATGAGGTCTCCCCTCAGCCTCCTTTTCTCCAGGCTAAACAGCCCCAGTTCCCTCAGCCGCTCCTCATAAGGCTTGTTCTCCAGACCCCTCACCAGCCTCGTTGCCCTTCTCAACACACCCGCCCAACTTGGTGTCGTCTGCAAACTTACTGAGGGTGCACTCGATCCCCTCATCCAGATCATCGATAAAGATATTGAACAAGACATGCCCCAAAACTGAGCCCTGGGGAACACCGCTCATGACCGGCCGCCAACTGGATTGAACTCCATTCACCACAACTCTCTGGGCCCGACTGTCCAGCCAGTTTTTGACCCAGCGCAGAGTCCACCTGTCTAAGCCGTGAGCCGCCAGCTTCTCTAGGAGAATGCTGTGGGAGATGGTGTCAAAGGCCTTACTGAAGTCCAGGTAGACCACATCCACAGCCTTTCCCTCATCCACTAGGCGGGTCACCTGGTCATAGAAGGAGATCAGGTTGGTCAAGCAGGACCTGCCTCTCATGAATCCGTGCTGGCTGGGCCGGATCCCCTGGTTGTCCCGCTCATGCCTTGTGAGCGCCCTCAAGATGAACCGCTCCATAATCTTCCCCGGCACCAAGGTCAGGCTGACAGGCCTGTAGTTCCCTGGATCCTCCTTCCGGCCCTTCTTGTAGATGGGCGTCACATTGGCAAGCCTCCAGTCATCCGGGACCTCCCCCGTTAACCAGGACTGCTGATAAATGATGGGGAGTGGCTTGGCAAGCTCCTCCGCCAGCTCCCTCAGCACTCTCGGGTGGATCCCATCCGGCCCCATAGACTTGTGAGCATCCAGGTGGCGTAGCAGGTCGTTGACTGCTTCCTCTTGGATTATGGGGGGTTCATCCTGCTCACTGTCCCCGTCTTCCAGCTCGGGGGGCCGAGTACCCTGAGGATAACTGGTCTGCCTGTTAAAGACTGAGGCAAAGAAGGCATTGAGTACCTCAGCCTTTTCCTCATCCTCGGTGACAATGTTCCCCCCCGCATCCAATAAAGGATGGAGATTCTCCTTGGCCCTCTTCTTGTCATTAATATATTTGTAAAAACTTTTTTTGTTGTCTTTAATGACTTGTGTTACATCTCTTTGACTAAGATACCAGAGGTGTCCCTCCTGGGTGTCATAGTCCTTTGCAGCAGTAAGTGCTGTATAAAGAGCAACCAGAGCTAATCACCACTCTTGAAACCCACCCTTTCTTTTGGCTGTCAGCTGGGGTGACACGGGGAAGCAGAAGTTCCCTTTGCTGTTTGCACGTATTCAGCAGTAAGACAAAACCTCCTTTTCCCCAAGGCCCTTGGGACCCCTGGGGCGATGCCGCAGCAAGCTGCAGCGGAGGCAGAGCCTCCCCGTCCTCCTCCAGTAGCAGCCACAGGAGCAGCAATACATTGCTTCTGATCCTCCTCACTCTCACCTTGCCCACACACCATCCAGGCATTTTTTCCATCTAGCTCCATGCCAAGTTACGACTACGAACTTCATTTATCTCCACGTGTTACTGAAATCTTTATACTGCTACTGATTCAACAGGCTTCACGGCATATTCCAAAGATGCTAACAAATAAGAAGTATCATGTCTTTTTAAGAAATTGTGTCTAATGCAGTAATATCTAAATGAGTATATCATCGCCTTTATTACAATTGAATACTTCAGATAAGAAACAGGGTATCAAAGGAAAAAAATTATTTCTTTGCTCTTTGTGTCTCACAATAGCAGCAATGGACCATTTTTCTGTGATTTTTTTTCAGGAGCAGTACCTCATTGAAAAAATTGATCACTTCTCCATATTTTGAGGTCCAATTTAAAGCCCAGAGTACTAGCATATTTTGCTTACTGGGAATATACCCCTGCAGATATAAATTATATTTATATTAAGGAATATAAAGGAAAATTTCAGGCAATTTCAGAGAAACTTCATGTAACTAGGAAAATAAAAATCAGTATGGCAATGGAATTCATTGCTGATTACTAGAGCTGAGTACGTGACAGGTCTGGGTTTTTTTCCCATATTTAAAGATATTTAAAGTCTTGCTTTCTTGCAAAGACAGACCATAGTCAAAAAAACATTTTCTGGAAAAATTATATTTTTCACATTTATTGAAAAATCATCCATAGATGCAATCTGTTTATTTTATATCAGAATTTTACACCCCCACATCATTCACAACTTCAAGATTTGAATGTAGGTGTCTCACATGACTAATTTGCTAATCCTCATGCATGGCAGTGAGTCTCAGACTCCTATTCTTGTTTGACTTCAGCAAAATGATGTATTGTGACAAGCTGAAAATACGTCAACTAGCTCTGTTAATCAGTGCAATGTAGGACAAAGTGAAAGGAACATTTTAATTTATTTATACATTTTGCTGGGTTTTAAATGAACTGCAGACAAACACGGAAAACGAAAATTAAAATGGGGCCCTTGTACAGAGCACTCTGCATAGCGGGAAGAGGGGTGAGCTGAACCACATCACTTCCAGAGAAGGAAGATTATGTCCTTCTGCAAAGAGAAATTCCAAAGGCATTGTTATACATCCTTAACCCACAGCTCTCTTGTGCCAAACACAACCTTAATAAACTAACTGATCAAGCAAGAGCATATAGCTGGATCATTTACTACATGAATTTTGTCCCTGTAACAGCAGCAAGATGTGTGGATACTGAAATATATATAAATTTCATACTGATACTGACATGTTTTCCCAAACTCTTGAACCCAAAATCTGTGCCAGGAACCACAGGACATTTCTAAAAATATACAACAGTGAGTAACATTTGGGGACTCGATTTCTGCATGGAGAATAAATCTTTCTTCCTAAAAAATAGTAACTGGTGTGGATGCTGTTACACTCTAGCAGGAATGACCAGTACAAGATACCAGTGAAATAATGGCTTACCATGACAACAGTGTGTCCTGATCTAGCCTCTGGCCTCTCTGGGTTGCTTCAGTGTCTGACAGCTGTTCTGCAGAAAGCCTCATGCTAAATCTCTGCAAAAGTTAAAGAATCCCAATGTTATTCAGGCTCCATTTGAAGCAGCATTGGTGGACCGAGGAACTCTGTATTTTAGCATTCCAGTCCAGCTGGACTGCAGGAATGAAATATTGACTTAGCCAGCAAATAGGCCATTACAGGGAGCGCCCCAGGCTCTTGCCTGACCAGAATGGGTTTCAATAGCTACAGCTCTGCCTCTCATTTTGTTTCTGCCCATTGCTTGATCAAGGGCCTTTATAGCTAAGTCTCTGTCTATGTTATCAGTTTATGAAGTGGGCCAGTTAGTTAGGAAATTCATTACAGGCAGTGCTATTAAGTGGTTTACCTCTGCTGAGTTTCTGCATTTCTGTTTAGTGTGCTTCCATTTATTCCACTAAATGTACTCTACAGAACTGTGTGCGATGGTCACGTGGTAAAAATACAGCATGCCATTTATAAAAACAAGATTTCATTAAACAGTGATAAATATAAATCTTTTTTGGGGAAAGGAACTCTTCATGGTATAGTGCAAGCATGGTATTCAAAGCATCCCTGCACTCAGAAGAAGAATTACTTGGAGTAAGGCTAATGGGGAAAAAAGGTCAGATCACCCCAGAACTGAGCAGAGTTCACTTGGAAGAAGGTTGGTTTTCCAGACTTACACCTTGCCAGCCTCCATTCAATCTCACTTACATTTCAATAGCACTGACTGGGATGGCTGGCTAAGGTTTGATGCAATAAACATGTTTCGCTCCTATATGAACACAGTATTTTCATGAACTGATATAACGCAGGTCACTGATTATTCAAATAACTTCAAGGAGTTTTGCATATCTCCTCTTTAAAGAGAAGTGCTGTAATTTTAGATATATTTTCCTCTTAATGGAGGCAAACCACTTGTTAATATCATGTATGGCATCATCTGCAAATAGCATATTGCTGAACTAAAAGGCTTTAATGTGTTAGACCAGTGTCCAAAGAATCAGTCTCCATGGCAACTCTGTATTAAGTTTCCCTGCTACAACAATTGTGAAGACTATTCAATCACAACTCATTTGAGCTGAATTCTTCTATATTTCTAAATGGCGCTCATAAATATTTCCACTTCCGACATTTTGTCTTAGTTTTAGGAGAAAAGAAAAACATGTAAAAATGAAAGGCCGAAAGAAAGGCTGACTTTGGAAAGGTCAATTTGTGTCCATTGTACATCCCTGGTCTAAATAAAAAAAAAAATTAAAAAGTGTAAGTAAGTAAGTTAAAATGTTAGATACAGCACCTACCCACAGAGCCCAGGCAGACTCCATCAGCTGTCGCTATGAAGATTTTATCAGATCAGTTATTCATCTCTGAACTGTCATCACTTATCTGGGGGGCAGATTCTTCTTAAAGAGCAAAAGTACTTTTTCTCTTATCACTGAGTGTCCATACCTACCTGTGTATAGCAGCTTTCTTATCATATACAAGCAGAGCCATCTCTCAGGTTGCTCAGTGCCTAGCAGAGGTCAGCAGCTGGACCAGTAAAGGGAATATCTGCAAAGTGGAAAACACCTGGTTCCAACTACCTTCTGCACAATGCCCCTTTCTATTAGGGGCTTCTCCTAAAAGCTTTTCAAGTCCGTTTGTAAGTGGATGTCCAAACACACTGCTCTTTCCTGCTTGTGGGCTCACTAGAGCTCTTTGCTGGTCAGTTTTAGAAGCAGTTTGTCTGGTGTGAATACCCACATATTTGATTCCTGTGCTGGATTACTTCAACACATAAGCAGGGAAAGAAACTGTGCGTTCCTGAGAAGCCTCCATCTGATACAAGTGCAGCTGCCCACCAGCTGAGGCCACCATAAGCATATGACAGCATGGCTCCAATCTCTGCACTGACTCCCTATTAAAAATGGGCAAATGCATGGTGCATTCCAGCTAATTGGACTCTGTCGTGGGACTGACCTTTATGATCCCTGAGATCACCTCTCTGTCTGTGACTACTGCTTTCTGTAGCTGCTCCTTCCCACTGGAACCACAAGACAATCGTTGACAAACACAAACCTGCCATGATGAGGACAAGCCTTTACAGAATACTAGGTAAGATTTTGGAAATAATTTCTGAATAAAATGAAAGTAGTCACAGGACCTCAATGCTTTCAGAAATGACATTGCCTTCCACATTTCCCAAAATCAGTTACTTGAAACTCAAAAAAATGACTGACGGTTGCCTGTAGAAAAAGCAATATATAGAGGAAGAAAAAATTACTCCCGAATATTACCTGAGTGGCTCAAACATACAGAAGTAAGCCTTGTAAGAGAGCCTACACAGTCAGTAATACAGGTGTATATTATAACCTCCTGCAAAACTCCTGTTGTGATTTCAGTCATCCCTGTTTCTGAATGTCAGGCTCATATGAGCCCAAAGCTTCAGAGCAACAGCTGAAGTGGGACTTCCAAGTTTTACTTATTTTCCATATTACTAAAAATACTAAGACAACATACTTTTACTCTTTGTGGAATAGAGCCCCCACCCCTTCTTATACAGGTGCACACTGCCTGTAACAATGATGTATTAATTATTTAAAAGGGTCTAGACCTGCTACACAGCACTAATAATTAACACAAATATTGATGAAATTGAAGGTTACTGTAGTAGATTTAGTGCTGATGTTAAAACCATATATTCACCTAAATTCATTTAAAACAAGAATCAGGTTAGAGTGAAAGATCTGGGAGTTTAAAATCTATTCCAAGTTTTAGTGCTTTGCTTATGAAACATACAGGCAGGAAAATGATTTGTGGTTTCAGGTTTCCATTAAAATACGTAGCACATATCCATTTGTGCTTATTAAAAAACCCACACACTTTAATCTGACCATCTCTAAAAGATATAGGTGGGATGTTTTTAGTTTCAAGGCCACATCTAATTATTTTAATGAATTGATACTACGAAGCAGCAACAACAATAACATCCTGAAACCACATCAAGCATCACATGAAATTAAAATTTGAGCTTGAGTCATTCTGCTTGTCATTACTGATCTTACCAGTCATTATATGTATTTCTCCTTAATCCTTCTTTCCTCTAATATCTTAAGGTTTGACTGCAATATGGGGGCAAAGTCATTTAAAAACATGAGACACCAAATGAATGTCTACAGGTAAAATGTCTTATAGCAATGAAGTGTCCATTTATTTTAAAAGCAGCAAGGTTTAATGGAACATTACTGAAGCTTTTAATCTTTCCTCAAGATATTTCAGGCCTTTTCTCCTGGGAGCCTTGTCTGCAGGGATCCCAGAGCTAAACTGCAGTCAAGCTGCTATTTCAGAAAGGGTTGAGGTAGTTCATGCTTAAATTAAATTGCAGAACCCTCACAGCAGGAACCTACAGTTACAAAAAAAAAAAAATAATCTTTACATAAAAGCCTTTGTCTTTAATCTCCTTCAGTTGAAGATTAGAAGTTTAATTACAATAAGTTGCAGCAGGGCCAAGCCCCACTTCCACTGGAGTTAAAATGGCTTCAGAGAGACCAAAATTTTGCCATGAGCATCAGCCCAATACATTTCAGTAAGACTCTTTACCTCAAAACCTCCATGATTTAAAGACATTCCTCCTAATAAGCAGAATCTATTAGTTAGCATCCACTGCCTCAGTAAGTATGGCTACATTGCTTTTGAATACGAAGTGAATCACATTCTCAGAAAACAGCCCCATGAAAGACGGTGTTTGCAAAAGCTTAATTAAGCATATCCATGATCTACTTTGTATTTGAGATGCAGGTACATAAATTGAGCAAAAGCACCTCCTTTCTCTACTTACCATCTCCTAGGAAGCAGCACCTTTGCTAAGAAAGTAGGCTGTGCCTACGCTAGTCGGCTCAGCTAAAGCCCAGAACCTTTCCCAGACGCAGAAACACAATTACATGTACTAATAAACTGCTAGAATGGTCCTTGGCATACTTCTTCTTTGCCAGCTAACAATTTCCCAAATAGTTCCTGGGCGCAGTTCAAGAGGCAGAGCTTTCCCAGAGTCATTCCCAGGAGGCAACTCAGAGGCTTTTAGCTGCAGGGATGTGGGCTGTCCCACTCCCCTTGGCCACTGTATCCAGGGCTGTTCTAAAGTACACTTCATTTCCTAATACAGATATGGCCTTTGAGACTACTTAAAGCAGAAAGTTACCACGGCAGGTCATTGCATTGAGCCAGCCCGGTCACTCTAACCACTGCGTAGTGCCAGGTCTCCCAGAGGACTCTTCTTTCTTGCTTCTAGCACAAGACGACTCTTCAGAAGACCAGGTCCAAGTGTGTCCCCTTCAGCTCTTGGCCGGGGTCCCTAGGGTCACGTCAATAAAGCAGGACTCCATATTCCCATGGACTCTAACCAGAGAAAAGTCCAATCTTTTGTGAGAATAGTCTGAAAACCAGACCATTGTGTTTACAGCTGGGGCCCACAGCCAGCTAAGTATCATATTCTTCCTTACAAAGGGTCGCTGTTACCCTGTCCCTCTTACCTCTACTGCAGAAATATTCCTAATTCCAGTTTCCACTTCAGTCAGTATGACTATCAGACAGTAAACTCAGCAACACTTGGTTTTCTATAAACAAGAACATATGGTGAAAGAGCATTGTAGCACAAATTATAATGTTCAGAGTATTGTATTTTTTAAATAAGTAAGTGAAATAGCTCACTTATAGCTAGATGATATAAGATTTTTCATCATTATTCATGCTTTTTTAAAATATTACTATGGGTGTCTCTTTGGGGTAACTGTGATGTGAATTAATACATGATAACATTCACAAATGCAATTTGGATTTGAACACTACAATATAGTTCAAACACACTGGGAAATTACCTAAACTAAGTAAAGCAGTGTATTTCTGCAGCTTCATTTTTGCTTCAATCTCTCTCATCTCTGACTAAAGCCTTCTGTAATTTGAAAATGGACTTTGTCATTAGAATACTCTAAATCACAGGCCTTATATGGTAAAAACAGCACTTCCAAATGCCCTTGTCATTCTTTAGATCATATGCTTAACATTCTCATTTTCTTTTCTGGGTGAGGAAAGTCCAAAATAAAAAACTATTTAAAGATTGTTGTTCAGAATCCCAGAGTAATTAAGAAAGCAATACGGAACATCTCATGCTCATGAGTGCATGTGTACATATGTGTATATACACATAAATACATACTCATACAAGACTTTTTAAAGTTATCAAAATACTTGAGCTTTCATGCAATAATGAATAAGCAGTTACCATGACTATAAGGTCTCAGGGCACTGAAAATGCAGAGTATTTTCAGCTCCAGGAGAAGTCAGTGGAGGAGGGAACTTACACATTTGAGAAGAGAATGTGGCCACTTCAAAGCCTATTTCAGACAGGAAAAATGAAGATCCACACCTTTTTTTCATATAGCACTTCAAAAATTAAAAAGGAACAAGAAAACCTGAACGCATTTTTAGATGTTATGGGCAAGCTTTTAAGATCCTGAGAAATACTCAGGTTGTCTATTTAACAGTTGTTTTACATCCCTGTGTTAAATACTATGATCAATGAGGAGCAGTTGCACTTCGTATTTACTGGTCATGAAACACTTAGAGGACACCTCATCTAAACATCGCTAGAGAGTAACTGTCCAAGGTCATGTGGGTGTTGGGATGCCTGACGCAGAAGTGCCCCACCACCTGAGCACCTGGTCTCAAGGGGTACCAGAAGGAGGTCAGAAACCCTGCAGCCACATCAGAGCTACTTTGGACCTACTGCCTCTAACAGGTGTTACAAATTTGGGCATACTATCATGATACCATGGTTAAACGGCTTCCAAGGCCGAAGTGGGCTGTGTTGAAGCACAGGCCAAGTAAATACATTGCTTTTATCTGCACCATCAAGGTAGACCTATATAGGTTTTATTATGTGAAGATTAATGCATAGACGCTTTAGCCTTTTCCAGCATGTGAACAATCCTCTAATCAGGTTTACTGAAATGAGGGTCTTCATTCTGCTGAAAATCTTCCCTTCTCTTCCCAATTAACAGCCCAGTGAAAGACGTGTGTATAGAAGAGATTGACAGTAATCTAGACTGAGGAGTCCACTCTAGTTTCTGTGGGGGTATATGCGCATAAACAGTCACAGCTCAGATGACATCTAGGTAACAGATCTAGAGAACCTTATTTTTACAGCTTGAATTGGTCCAGAGACCAATTTAATTTAAGCTTTATATATTCCTCCCACAAGCATTCCTAGTTTGAATTCACTATTCCCTTTTTCAGTTTTGTTTAACCAGTAAATAAGAATCACAAAAAAAATTAAAGGAATGGAGTATTCTTCATCCAAAGGAATTTTTTTCATACAAAGAGAATTTAATTAGATCAGATTCTAATCCAGTTAATTAGTGTTCAGACTGTGCTCAGACAGCCCTAAAAAGTATTTGTTCCATAGTCTGGGTATCCATTTAAAAGCATATTATAAATCATTTCATTTTGCTTGTCTTCTAACAGTAATAATTATAAAACCACAGCATATTTTTCTAGCAGCTATTAATACTCTTCAGGAAAAGCAAGAATGATTATCCCCATTCTACAGGTGGGGAAACCTATTTCCCATTTCGTTAATGATCCCCTCTTTCTTTGCACTTCATTAAGTCATTCACAGCAGTATAAAGGGAATCTAAAATAGTTCCATGGTAGTATTTGTAGCATGCACAGTTTTTCATCATTTTGCCCTGGAATGACTAGTTTTAGCGCAGTGTTGGATCAGCTTTGAGGACTGAAATACTGAGGTTTATTAATGATATTCACATCTACATATACTACTCATGTAGAAACCCTCGACTAAGTAAAGCCATAGGGAGAAATCCTTACTAACTGAAGTTTCATGAATGGCAAGGAATGGAATGTCAGCTATTTAATTCATAAGGCTTCAGAAAGTGAATGAATGAGAAAAACAACTTATTTTATTCCTTAGAATACTTTACATTTTAAAACCTACCTCTTGAAAAATTCCAAACTCTTAACTTAGCGTCTGAGATAACAGATCAGGTAGAGGAAGTGTAGCGCTTAGCTGATTGCCCTCTTACAAAAAGTACAAGGTCTCTCCTGGATTCAGCACATACACAGATATGCATCAATTCCAAGAAACGTTATCTTCAAATGATGTCTGAATCACAAGATAAATAGGCTGTTCACCAATTGAACTTTCTGGTTATTTTAGCTCTTTTAAACAACTGAAATTGCTACCATAGCCGTTGTAACCACAGCTAGTTTCTGTGTTATTTCTTTGAGTGACAGCTGTAAAAATGTCATAGTGACCTTGAAAACAGAACTAGTGTGGCAGTACTGTGGAAGAGAAAAGACACCGAAACATGGAGACTGTTTTGGATGGCTCCATGGCAGATGCAGTCGTATTTCCATGCTGCTATTTACAGCTGGGGGGGTGATATTAGTTTTTCCTTCAAGCCTCACTCACTTTGATGGCCAGCAAGATGTAGCAGAAGAGTCAAGTGTTGTGCAGAAAATGGGTGACTTCAGTTTCAGGGGAGTGTGTTAAGGAATACACCCCAGCCTGCAGGTAGGATGGCAGCACAGACACCTCTGGAGTACCTGGATGTTACAACTCCTGCCAAACTGCCTTAGAGGCTCTGCCCACCATCCAGTCTGCTCCCACTTCACTGGCGTTCTCAAAATCTGCTTCTCGTACCTCTCCAGCAATTCCCTCATTTATACTAAAGGTTTCTTGAGAAATTAGGAAAAAATACTTATATTCTGTTTTAGAATTACATTCTGTATCATCTTTCCCACTTTCAGGCATACTGTGTTAGGTTTAGAAGATAAACCATTTGGGGCAGAGACTGTGTTTATGGTCTTTTTCATACAGTATTTTGCACACCTAGGGCACTTTATACAAAACTCACAAAAAGTTTGTTGTTAACATAGACCGCTGATATGATAAGCTGGTAGGATAACTGCTTATGAAATAAACATCTACTTGGTGTTTTTTTTATTTATTAAAGCTCTAGTTTCGAGATGTCACATTTTATTCTTGCAACGTGAGAGTGGTGTACTTATTCTCAACAGGGAGAAATTTGGCAACAAAAGTATAAATTTTATTTTTATATGTTTTACTGCCATGATATGGAAGCCCATATTTAATTAGATTATATCTTTTTTTGGCATTTCTTTCCCATTCTAAACATTCTGAAATTGTATACATGTAGACATTCCTGGTTTTGACAACGCTTCGCATTCTTACAGGCTTCCCAATTCCTACCAGAAAGGATTACCCCATAGTCAACATTACAAAAGCTCTGTAGTGGGAAAAGTAGGACTAATTAACTTGAACTTAGGTCATACAGTGACAACAAACTCCTCTTGGAAAAGGGAATGTCTTCTATAAAGTCACAATGTAATGCAAAGAATGTATTGGCAACAGGAGTGAAAACATCTACCTCTGTGTTTAGTTTCCTGCTGCTGTTTCTACGATTATGTGGTGCAGGTACAGTTGCAAATGTATAGATTGATGAGCGTCATTAGTAGAAATAAGCATAGTTAGTAAAAATCTCAGACAAGTACTGACAGTTTAAATCCAGCTGTTATAGTGCAAATTACCTTTCTAGAGCACTTCTCTGAATACATTTATAACCCATTATAATTGTAATTATAATATTAGTATTTGTTATGTAATTCTATCTCTTTGAACTGTAATTTCATCATCTATTAGGAATTAGTATGATGAATGTTTTACAAAAGAGAAATAATACATGTATTGGACAGCATTTTATTACTCTGCCACATCACTGGTGAAGATTTTAATGCTTCTCTAAGCAGCACAAGAAAAATTTCCACATATTTCCACACAGGACCTCATAATTGGAAGCGAGAGAACTCATTCATACCTGCCATCTGTTCTGCAAGTAGAAATCCTCTTAGTGGACTGAGATACTACCTTCTCTCTTAACCCATAAGTATCTTACTGTGTCAAATTAGTCTGTCTGGAATTACTCAGAAGAAATGTCAGTTTCTAAGGTCAGTCCCACTTACGATACATCACTATTACTTCTCCAAGCATGAAAATTTTGGAGTCACAGAAAAACTTTTTTCTGTATGAGGAAAGCGGGAAGAGTTAGGAAGGAAAAAAAGAGAGAAATAAAGAGAAATTCATACTGGGAATAAGATGAGCAAGGGTTATGTGAGGACCAGCGAGCATAAAAACGGGTTGTGACAGACAAAATAAGAGGAGGCAATACATTGAAAAGGAGGAGAAAAAAGAAAGGAGTGAAAAATGAGATTTAAAAAAGGAAAAGAGAATGCAAATAGCTGGAAAATTATATTAAAAAAGAAGTTAACAGGAAAAAGGGGAAGACGTATTTTCTGTCGTTTTCCATCTGTTTCATACTCTCTCTTTTCTTCTATTAGTCAAACATTTAGCCAAACTTCTAGTTGCTGAAAAAAATTGCCTTCCAGTCTCAGTTAATTCAGATTTTTTTTTTAATTTTTTTACATATGGTTAAATTGTCTTCTTTAAATTGGAAGTTCATTAAAAAGTGCATCATCAATCATGCAAAAACCATTGTTCTGCTTTGAAAAATTTTACTTCAGATCATAATCATTTTTCTGCAAAATAATTTGAAAATATTCAGCAAAAAATATTCAATTTTCTAGCTAGTAAGGAATTGTAAAGAGTTTTATATTTAAATTTGTTTTAACTTTAGTATATAGTACTTATCATTAGTATTCAGTAATTAATCCCTGCATTCAGTGCTTCAGTAAATTATTTTCAAAGGAATTAAAGTCTCTGAGGATTTGCATTTGGACATCACCCTCTTCCCATTTCATTCCTCTTCACCTCTCACCCACTCTGTCTCTGCAACTCAAACATAAACAGAATTAAGCATTTCCTTGCCTTCCATGGTTTTCCACCAGACATTACAAAAATGTCTTTTTATCCTTTTGCTACTGTTAAGAATTAAGATTAAAAGATCTAAAAGAACATTTTGGATTTTTTTTCGAATTTGGGAGTTCATGTCTCTTTCTAGGTCACTTCATGCTCATATCAGTTGCAAGCATTCAGTAGCACAAGATGTAAGAAGCCCTAAGGGACTATTTATAGACTTACTTATTAACTACATGGTGGTTTGAAGCCACATTTTAACCAAGTTCCAGTTAGTTATTTATTCATATAAATCCTAATCATGTTTGAATTGTACTGAGCAAAATGTCTTAATTGAACTTGTGACAATGAGTTCCATGGGCTAATTTTATACCATACAAATAACTATTTTCTATTAGGCTTATTTTTATAGCCTTTTTTATTGTCACTGAATATATTCTTTTTCTTGTCCTATAACAATGCTTTGCTCTGCATAGCAATACTAATCTATACTGTTATATAAGTAAGTCCAGTAATTTGTGACCTCTAATTGGGACATCTATATAACTATGGACAGCTTCATACATAAGTGCTTCATCATATTTAATGTATTTTCTGTTAAGCTCCTGGAAGTGTTATGTGTGCAAGTACTTTTATCTTTGTTTACAAAAGGAGAACCAAGACACAAAGTTTATGTCTACACCATGTCAATCCATGTCAGGAAATTGAACACACTTGCAGCCGTTCTCCGGCACTGCAGCCATGTAGACCAAAACAGTTTGTGCTCGTATTTTTAAACAGGGGTCCCACAAAAGCTGATTTTTAGAAATGGTCCTCTGCCCGTACTCACTCCCAAAGCAAACGCCAGAGCTGTTTAGGAAGATGCTGGTTAGCATAGACCAAAAGCACGACAGGAAAGACTTGAACACTGCAACAAGTTAAATGATATTTTTTTGGCCCTGGCCCTGTTTAAAGTTTGCTCGTACAGCTTTAGCTGAAGAGAGTAGGTTCTGGTCTTCACCTGGGACAGAAGGACAGCATTTTATCCAAGACTACCAATGCAAGAAAGCTAACTTGAGAGAACAAATGATGAAAAGCAGTCTGTTGCTGTTGTTAAGAAAAATTCCCTTATGAACAGGGACATGAGCCCTGCAAGAAACACCAAAGGGCAGCTAGATCTAATTGCTAAAATGGGTGCAAGCAAGAGAATTGGCTGGGAAATGAGGAGAAAAGGAGGGTGTTATTCACTTCACTCTGGTTTAAAGGCCTCCCAGTATAGGAAGGGTGAGCTGTTGAAGTGAGAGCAGCTGCTTCCTTCAGAAGGAGCTTAAGTGCTTTGGCTGGAGTTGGCTGGCATCAAGTTCCTTGCTTTTGCTGAGGTTAACACAGCAGAGCTGAGTTGCTGCATTCCTCTTTTTTGCTGGAAAGGGACATTTTTGAATTATAAACATCAAAAGCTGTAGTATTTGGTGAGCTGGCTAGCAGGAAGCGAGACCAGCCTATACCACAAAGTTTTTAACTCTTATAAGAATTACAAACTGTCTTGGTTTTATTCAGATCTTGACTAAAAGCAAATTCAAGTTAAGGGTACGCTTTTCCTGTTTTCTTAAAAGCAAAGACAAAACCTAGCTTAGGTGAATCAGTAGCTAGACTGAAATCTGGACCTAGGACCCTAGCCACTAGGCTATTGATGTTGTGTCAATGCATATATATTCTTCAAATAAATTATTCTAATCATTTGCTGCCTCATGAGGTTTTTTACTTGCCTCTGACTGTATTTTGATATGTGACATGGGACAGACAGGTAATACTCAGGATACATTAAAACTGAATCTACTCTCATGTTATTCCTGTATCATAAAGGTCAAACATTACTCTCATAGGTTAAATGCTTACCTTATAAACGACAGGAATGATAGGGGAACCTAACAAACACAACAAATGGAAAAGAATGTCAGCAAGACCTGGAGCAGGCCCAACAAAACCAGACTTAAGTTAATTAAGTTAATTTAGAAAGAACATTGAGAACCCTGCTACAGAGCAGCTCCTCAGCTGTCAACGATCAGCCACGTCATGATCACAGGACTACTCTAGGTAGAAAGGTAACCTCAAAGCTATTTGGTCAATGGAAAGGCACCTACTAACTTCAGTCATTTTTGGATCACAACTTTAAGTAAGACAGACTAGAAACTCAAGAAGTTGATCCAAGTATTGACCCTTTGTATCTCATTTAAAAATGTCCCAACTCCCATTAAATGTAATGCATCGAGAACACGGAATCTAGACTGAGATCATCTACACAGGGACAGATTAACCACAGCTCCAATGAAAAATAAAATAGATATTTCTCTTTTGTAGAGAAGCAAGGAGCAGTAGGATAGCTATGGACTTCATCTAAAAGTTATGTATTATTAAAAGGTTTGGTATAGACATAGGCCATATTCATTCCCATTCTGCTATTGTTTTATTCTGAAACTAGAAATTAAAAGAAATAAGACGAAGTAACCTGTCTAGAGCATATGGATAATTTCAATAAACCAACCAATGATACAAAAAAGACACTTCTACTCTGGGGGTACACGGGCAGTATATAGTCATGCCAAGTCACAAAGATGAAAATACATTCCAATTACTTTTTCTTAAGGTCAATTCATTCAAGATACATTTCATTTCGGCTTTCAACACTAATAAGACTGTATACCCTGTGCTGCACAACTGGGACTTGGCAATATGCTATATTGCCGTCTGGTTTTGTTTATCATGGATTTTAACTATTAAAGATTTATTAAAGACCTTATTGGTTAAGCCATTCCTCAATAATTGTGGTTATTATTTATTAATCGTAGTACATCTACATAATTAGTTAGGGCCTCCTTCTGGTATCCTTACTCACACTGGGTAATAATTTACTCCATGATCCACCCCAATAAAACAAACCAGAAATCTGGCTAATGCTCATCACAAATTTGGGAAGCAAAACTGGTTTTCCTGTGGCATTTGCACAGTGTGTATTAAGTTAAACAGTCACAGGCATGCACGTGTGCATGTGTGTGTTTCAGTTATCTGAAGAGTTGTGTGAGGTTCTGCTTAATAATTTCAGTTTAGAGGTGTGTATGTTGCTAATTTTCTGAGATAGTAAATTGGCAGGAAGGGCAGGTCAAGATCTATCACTGCTAAGGATTTGATCTGTGTTATTAACCCAAATTCTAAAAGAGAGGTGATGTTCTGTTTCTTAAGATACTTTATCTGGTGTCTTGTTCAATACCTACTGCTATCTGGTTATTTTGTAAAGCAGACTAAGATTCACAGCATTTTTTCAGACAGAAGGGTACAATTTTGTATAATTTGAAGATCTGAACATTGGATGGCCCACTTGATTTAATCATCCCAAGCTGAAGAGCACAACCTGACATTAAGATACATCTTAATTAGTTTCAAGGAAATTGTTATTGGGCCCCTCAATAAGGAAATCAGGTATGTCACCCAAAAACCGTACCAAACAGTTTGACTTAATATAATCAGAAGCTGAATAGCCTTCAAAGGTGTTTTTTCACAGTACACATGAGCCAGTGAAAGTAAAGATAACAATGTATGTATTTAGGAGGAAGGGAGCCTGACATTGCACAGATAATCAAGGAAGAGATTATTTTGAGAAAACAGCATGTAACACAATTAAGAGCCCTTGAGAAACAAGACATCAGGTCTCTGCTTGCCATTTGTGAATGAGGAAGACATGCCGCAGTCCTAATGAGTCTGATCCAGACAAGAGATTAAATAACCCATTTTCTTACCTCAGGCTGGGAAAACTGTAAAGGCCATAACATTTCAACATGTTTACGACATATTGGATTTATGTTGTCATATACAGATGAGAACCTGGGGCATTAGAAAAAAGGTAAAAGTAAGTTTGTTTTCCTTTCTTTCAGTTCTCGATGAAAATGATGCTAAGGGTCTTTTTTTTATTATTAACTGATTTTGTTAGTTTTAGCATTAGCTTAGCAATTCCCATCTCAACAGAGCTTATAAAATCCACCAAGAAAATATTTTAAAGGGATAAATATGTAATTGAGCTAGATTCATTTGATTTGTACATATTATTAATATGCATGTGGTCAGAGACTTAGGAAGAGATGTGAACACAAAATTGAGCTTGGAGAGGGTTTTTGGTACTCTCTAGGAAGTGCAATAAGTGGAACTTTGTCTATATGTAGAAGAACTGAGACCCTTGATCAGGGCGTTTCTTAGGTGGAAATGAATTTAGCAGAAGCATTCTGGAATTAGAACAAGTAGATGCTGAGAATAATAGCTTGTCCTTTAAAATGTCTTTTTGTTTCCAGGGGTAAAATTAGTTTTCCTTTTTTTTCATGTTTCACCTGGTCATTATTCAAAACTGTTGTATGTGCTGTATTAAGATTAGAAGCTAAGCTTTCCTGTTGCCATTAACACAGACGGCAAAAGCAAAAATAAACAGAACAATCAAGGGCTGTAAGCACACTTTCAGTATATTTTAATTCATTTTCACCAGACAAAGAAGTCTTAATCACAAGGACAAGAAAATTTGCCTCAACAGAGCAGAATACTCCAGTACTCAAATTAAATCAATTTATGGCAGAAGATTAAAAAGTATAGTATAAAAATATTACAGCACAACAGAATGAAAACAATCTCTCTTTGATTCTCAGTCAATTCTGATGGACTTCTGTGATATGCATTTCTCTAACAAGTTTGTTCTCATTAAGCCATCTAAGCATGTAAATACCATCAGCCTTCATGAAAAAGTAAAGAGGATTTTTGGAAGGAAAAATTCTGTAGTAACATTATGCACAACTTCGTAATGTTTTTTCAAGCTTTACCTAAGCATTCTTTTCTTTGAGTGTTTTATTTTAGTTTCCACTAGCCGTAACAAAGAACTATTCAGTTACAGGACAGCTAATAAGAAATCCAACTTTGAAATTCCATTGTAGCCCCTAAAATGGTATCTCATACTCTGATGACTACATGCAAGTTTAGTAGCTGCTGAGCATCCCTATGGGCAAGATTTATGCAGTCCCGTCTTCTCAATAATCTCTCAGGCTTGGCCAATGCACTACAACTTTCAGTCAAGCATGCTGGCCAGCATTATTGGTAATGCAGTTGGGTTTCACTAAATCATATTTTATTTAGTTGAAAAGGGCATAAGAATGGAACTGATTCCAGTTCATGGGATTTTTAGCAAGCCACAGGGGATGAGGCTGTTTCTTTAGCTCTTAATGTTCAGTGTTTCAATTTTACAGCACATGCAAGAAGAGTGTCCCATTGTTAAGGTTAACAGTGTGGATTAGACAGTCCTGGTCTTGCATCCTGATCAGCCATAGGCTCACAACATAACCTTGGGCAAGACTCTCTGAACCAGGCTGATCTCATTTAACTTCAGATGATGCAAAGTATCCAATCTACATCAGATATCAAGGTTTTCTCCCAACAGTGTAAAGAAAAAGATGTGCATCTCCAGAGAGAGATTTATTTCATCCTAAAAGAGATTTGTAAGAGAGGTAGTACTGGTACTAACTGACCTTGTATTCCCGATCCCTGAAGTGGTACTAACTGACTGCGAATGGAGCTTAGAGTTTAGGATTTTGCTGAGCTTTGGATACCTAGCGTAAGGTAAAATGGATTTATCCACGCTAAATGGTCATGCCACTAGACAAGGTGGACACTGCTAGTGGAGAAAGCAGCCTGGACTGTGCAAGTTATCATAGAAGAATCCTCCCTCAGGTGCTACTCCATAGTGAAGTCTGTGCCACTGGGCCCATGCTAAGTGGTCCGTGCTTTCTTCTCTGATAACTTGCACAGTCCAGGCTGCTTTCTCCACTAGCAGTGTCCACCTTGTCTAGTTTTTAAAGACAACCTGTATATGTTGTCTTGAGCTCCAGCTATGTCAGTGACAGCAGTCCAGAAGGCTGTGTGAGTACTAAAACCATTTAGGGACCTATCTCTCTGTGCTTTAATTCTCCACCTCACAAAAGGAGAGTAGACCTCCCCTTTTTTAATGCATGTTCCAAATACTAAAATGTAAATAATTTAGAGATTAGGAGATGCAGTAATTACAGTAATAACATAGCAGTAATAATGCTCAAAAAATCCAGCTTTTGTTACATTTTTATATAGAGACATTTCAAGAAAACAAGATTTTGTCCCATTCCTAAGCATGTTTGTAAAAAATTAAATAAAAGCTGTCTAAAATATAAATTACAAAAGGAGCATTTACTCTGACAAGATGCTTTTTCACATATATATGTGTTATTGGCTATGAATATTTATTTTAATCATACTTTTTCTTTTCTACTGAAGTTTTTTTAACACATTATTTAGGGAGCATGCTCTGAAATGTCATGACCATTTAATTTGTACAGAAGAAGAGTAAAAAAAGAATACTACAGTAAGCTTTGTTTTTGTAGCTAAAATTTGAAACTATGGGATGTTTTTGCACTCTATTATATGAGGAATTGTTGAAATCATGTAATTAAAGACTGTATTGTAATGCATACACACCAGGGGGCAGAGTAAAGGCCACTTTTAACTTTGATATTTCCTGGCTTTGAGTGTACAATGCAACAACAGTACAGTTCAACGGTGAACATAAGGGTTTTCTGCATTTAATAGAGTATTTATAATTCAAGTCAGCAGTAGCATCTTCCTAATTGTCTTATTGCCAGTTGTCATCAGATGTTAAGCTAAAGACAGAACGATGTGTAACAGAAATGTGCTGCTGCAGTAAGAAGGAACATAAATTGCCCTTTGCCATAACTCGATAACACAGCAGCCAACCATAAAGAACTTTGTGCAATACTCTGTCCCGCCCTGTCTCATCAGAGTAAGGATTGAAGGAGTCTTCCCAAAAACAGGATTGCAGGAGTCTTTTAAAAGAGAAAAGAATATGGAGAAAAGTTCAGGCTATTCTTGAAGTGTCATTTTCTACCTTGCTTCCAACTCAGAGTGGCTCTTAATACTGGGAGTGCCAGCCAAAACATTCCAGTTGACAGAGGATCAATAAGCTAAAATGACTGCAGGTGTCAAGACTAATAATTTAAAATCCACATTTCTAAATAGGCTTGGGATAGACTCGTGTTCAAATCAATTCAGTTTTTAGCAATTATTTTTAAAATTATGAACCTGTTTAGAGAAAAATTTAAGTCAATTTTTCTTTTCTCTGTTGAACATTTGTATTTATGGAAAATTAGTGTGAGTTATTTAGGAAAGGAAATATGAATCTGACTCAAAAGGACTAGCAGAAACCAAAGGAACAATTCCTTGAAGTATTATTAAAAAATTTACATAAAGGGTTTGCCTACAACTTTTAAAATAACATTTAGAAATTAGTAATTCTCCTAATATAAATCTCTCTTTCAAAAATGGCTGCCTTAAGCATTGAGGGAATAAAAGAGGAACTGCTTTTTAGAAGAGAAGCTGAACTGTGATCCAAAAGTCCCAGTTGTATCCTCTCCATATAGTTGATTAAAGCAAAATCTTACACCTGAATGCGCTTTATTTTAGCACTAGCAGCGTAGTGCTCATAGCTCTTTACAAATATTAGTACATGCTCTTCCATTCCTCTCCTGGATAATGTAAAATTGAATCTGAACAATTAAAGGTGTTTTCTAGAGATGTAATAAGTTCCTTTTAATATCATCACATTTTTTTCCATTACCTCAGTTGTTTCTAAGCTTTTGCTAATGCAAACTGAATGTTCTTGACATGACATTTCCCCTGATGTATACCTGTTTGTTAGAGGCACCTGGTCAATTATTTAATTGACATAAGTGATATTTTACTTAATATGAAAGAACAACTCTGCTGTCTACTGTCATGTTACATCAAGTATCGTGTGAAAATTGGGAGTGATTTCCTCAGTTCTGCAAATATTTTGTTTCATTCTGCTTTTGAAAAGCATTATAAATTCTGTAGGAAACATTAAAAAGATAAACACTTGTAATGTTTTGTGTACATGTGCACAAATATATGCATGTACAGAAACCTAGTCTAAATTTGAAACACTAAGTCTGGGGTGAAGCCCAATAAAATCAATGGTAGTTTATGCATTTTTTCAATTTCTTTGTAACCAGTCCTATGTAACTTATTCCGTTACAAAATTGTTAGGTTCACAGAAAGAGTGATCTTTTGTTTCTGTGTTGACATGTTGCTTAAGAATAGTAATTTCTATCACAAGATGTAAAAGGGTTACAGCAGAATCTCCTAAACAGTGTAAATGATTATCTTGCTGTTCAGACCTCGTAATAAATACTGCTGGCTCTCCACTGAGAGTGTAAGCTAAACTGAATAAGGTCTCCGTGGGGCACAATTTAGAACAGTAAGGATGTCTGACTTGATAAATGGCTGGTTGATTTAACAAAAGGGTGCATGAGATCAGAATGACAAATTAATTTTGGCTAGGTGAAAAGCCATGCTTTTGTTATTTTTCAATCCCCTTACTTTAAATGCACAGCACCCTTACACAGATTTTGCCTTTTGAAACTTTACAAAATCTCATAGGTTTCAGAGAAAAGGTCAGGATTACATTAGAACCAAAAGTCTGCACTACCAGTGAGTATGTTATGATGAAAATTAAAACTGTGTGCATGTAAGAATTTTTCTTTCCATGCAATTTCATAGAAAACAAATACAGCATCAGGAGGCAGAAGGAAAACTTCTCAGTACCAAAATCTGTTGTTTTGTTCTGACAACTTTTGCCTGACAGTCTTGTATAGAAATATGAAAGATGTTGAGATTCCATATGCTTAAATCCAAAAATGGATCTTCAGGCAAAAAATGCTTTTGCGTTAAAACCAAGCAACATTACTTCTTCCTTCCCCCCAGTAAAGGAAGGTTTTGTTTCAAGGGAGGTTCAGCATAACATAACATATAGCTTGTTTCTTTCCCTGGAAAGTTCCGGAGACAAATATTTTATGCTTCTGCTCCATTTTGTATATGAGTGTGTGCTTGTGGATTTGTGGATTTTATCTAAACACAAACATTTTACACATCATTTTCTTACATCATATATGGACCACATATTGAAAAACTGGTCTCAGATGGATCACTAGTGAGAAGTGCTGTGGTATGAATTTCAATAGGCAGCACAGCTACTTTTCCTAAACCTGCAGACCAGAGGTAGAAACAAGAAAGAAAGAAGAAAAAAAAAGGCAACAAAGTGAATAGCACTTACAGGACTCTCAGAAATAAGAACAAATGAAAAAAAAATAGCCTAGGCTGCATTTTGTCAATACATCTCAGCATATGGAAAGGGACACAGCTATTTATAGCAAGCAGTTCTTTTCTGTTTTCTACCAGGTTTTAAGCCCAATAATTATAGTGCATAATCAAAAGTGCTGAACTCTCACAAAGCATGAGTCTAGACCTCAGAAACAAAGTACTCCACTAGCTTACAGTTATTCTTACAGCATGGCTTGGTCAGAGGATGTTTTTTAGACCTTTTCCAAAATTGCAGGATAAGAATCTCCCTAGAACTTCAGGCCATTCCGCCACCTTTCTGCCATTGCATTAGGTTTCCCTGGACCACTGGCCCCCAGGGAGGACCTGGAAAAGCTAAGAGGCAGCACCATCTCCCTTGAGTGTGCCTTAATACTGTCTGCCACAGTGTATGTGGGAGAGCCCTCTCCATCTGTAACCAATTCCCCAGTCATTTAAGGAACACAATTAAAGCAGAGATGGGGCCAGGGGGAAAAAGAATCTATTTCAAGCTCTCATGTATACTTCTGAATGCACCTTAGGCCTACTGGGTACCATCCTTCCTCCTTCTGCAGCACTGCTGCACAGTTCTACTTTGCAGGGAAGGAATATCAGAAGCAGAAAAGACTCAAAGAGCAATTTCTATAACAATCTCTCCCTAATATCCCACCACCAAAGAGAGAAAGCCTGTGGAAGGCTACGTGGCTCTGTTCCAATCCACAATACCCTCTGAAATGGCAATTCACAGACAGTCAGTATGGTAGGAGGTCCTCAGAGAGCAACAGAGGCGAAGGAAAAGGGGCACCCAAGTGAATGTTTAAATCTTCCTCCAGCTTTTCTGATATCCAAATGGACTATAAAGAGTCTGGAATCTCAGATGTGTTCAACTTAGAGACAGAAGAAATCATTTTCCCACTGGAAAAAATAATTAAATAAAATCGTAAACGCTCATGGAGCAAAGAATCTCTGCTGTTTATTCAAAAAGGCTTATGGAATAACATCAATATCTTTCTCAGCCCTAAGGACCCCCTGCATTCCTCCCTCAGAAACATTAGCGAGATAAAAAAAAACAAAGATTTTTAGAGACAAGAGCCAGAATATTCTTTGCAATTACAGTAAAAGTAGGCAAATTTATTTCAAGTGCACAATGTAATTGTATGATTTCATTGATGATAAATGAGACTTACATTATTTTGTCTTTAATGTATAATCAGTTCATATTTAGGCTGTTGGTAGGGAGGAAACGCAACCTTTTTGTAATGTCATTCATTGAATACATTCATTGAAAAAGCAAATTTTGGCAGTGCTCAGCCCGCATTCTGGCAGCCCTCTTAAAGGTCAGTACAATTACTTTTAAAACAATCACAATATTTATTATTAGCACCACCAAACTGAGAATCACACTCACTCTCTCACTGCCCAGTACCTCAGACCATGCCTCCTCAAGGGAAAAAGAGACAAGCTTTGCACATGCCTGAAAGATTGGTGAGTCGGGGAGCCAAGTCTGAAACCTTGTCCTACAGTCCAAGAGGCTTCAGCAATAATGCCACCTCCCTCTGCCAAATCAGGGTGGCAGTCCATTTGAATGTAGTGATAGCCTGCAGGCTATTGCTATGAACAGTATGTTTCAAATACAGATTTCAAAGCTCTTTACAAAGGATTACCATTATCTGCATTTCACACACAGGAAACAAAAACATTTGGGAAGGAGATATTCTCTAAGGATGAGAACAGGAGAAGAAACATCACCTCCTTAGTTATCATTAATACATTTTCTGCTAGGCTAGCAACTTGAAAGATGCCAGAAGCCCACACAAAAAACCAAACAGTGATTGAATGTTTTTAGCAAACAGGCAGTTTCCAGCATATTCCAGTGCTGCAGATGGACAAAAGTGCACACTTTCCTATATTCAGGACAAAGATGAAGGACCAGATCTCCAACGGGTGCTAACAGAACCACTGGGTTTAGTGAATTTACACTAATTTACACCAGAGAATTCAACTGTTATCTACAAAATCTGAAGTGATGATGAGTGATAAAAGTTTCTTTACATATAGTTTCTCTATAAAAGAGAAAAATTCTCCCCCAAAATCTACCTGTTCTAAAGATGAAGTTTTGTTCAAGTATAGTTACTGAAAGTAGAAAATCATCTTTATAATAGGTATCTAGAGTAAACCTTAGCTTTGGAGAGATAGTGTCCCCTGTAGCAACTTCAAGGAAATAAACACCTTTCCAGAGATTAACTATAGGTCCAACCTGAGGAAGAAAGCTAACAGTGAACATGACTTTCTCTTGAAAAAAATTCTTGACAACACAAAACTTTTTTGTGCTGGAGAGGTAATGGTTTAGGTGACCTCATAAGTCTTTTCCTCTTCTAGCATCTGTTCTTTTGAGAATTTCCAAGGTAACCAGTACTTCAAATATGCCACAGGAGCCAAGAGCAAGCTGAGTCTTTTCTTAGTTTCTTTTTTTGGGGTGGAGTGAGCGAGATGTCTTGTTCCTCACTAACGTTTCTATTTTTCCATCTATTGAATTGTTTTTTTATATAGAGAATGGCTTTAGAGACTATTGACAAAGTTAAGCCAAAATTAAGATGCAATGCATATTTTCTGCACATCCCTTTATCACTGAAGCATGTGAACAGTAGTGCTTTTTGTTTCACTCCCTTTCCTCTTTCTGTTTTGCCTACAAAATACAAGTATGTTTGTGACATTATAGCTACCATAATGGAATATGACAGCACAGAGGCGGGAATGTCATTGTATTGCCATGGCAATAGACAAACAGTGTTTATTACTGGTAGTTTTAGGCTTTCACTCAAGCATTGGAAGCACTTTTTAGTTCTTTTTTCTTATGCAAACATGTTTTAGTGATTTTTGGCTGGCTTAATCCTTGCTGGCTCAATGAGTTGCAAATTAAACGGCAGTTCTGTGGGCCAGGAAGGTCTCCTGCTTCACTGAGAAATAAATCACCTTGCGATGACAGATTGCAGTTCTATTGCCATCCCTTCCCTCAGTCATGGCAGGGGATGGTACCTTTATATTCGGTCCAAGGAGCATATGATCATACATTCATGGTCTCCCCACTCCTGAGTCACTAAGGTTTATGAAAGCTTAAAGCAGAGGTGAACTCTGCTTTACTTAGCATGTCTGACAGCAGCATTAAAACCAGTGCTGTAACTTTTACTAAGTAGTACTTGGGCTAAGTTTTAATTGACATACTGTCGAAATCAAGACAGATGCTTATTTAACGTACTGGCATCTTAAGTAATTACTTGAACTTCTGAATTGCCTATACTTATATTGATCCCACTTAAATGATTTTCTTAAGTGAAATGTAAATTATCCTATAATTACAATTGTCAGGATTTATCATAAGAATTAGCATAGATGGAAGAGCCTTGGAAAAAAATGATTCTACTGTAAGGCAGTCAAATTAATTAACAGGCCAAATAGTGCTTGTGATTTGACTTAGATTCTTTAGCTAATATTCTCTTAATATTAATTTCTCTTTTAGAAATGTTCCTGTTTTATTTTCACCAAAGCCAGTAAGGTTAATTATTGGGCATTTAACACCTATAAAGTAAGTTCTAGTTTTAAATGTTAACTGGAATAAATTGATACTTTCAGTATCTGCTCTGACCTGAAAAAAATACATAAATGAGAGAAGACACTTAATCCACAAATATTCCTTTGTTGTCCATGTACTTTTGGCTCTTAAGGTAAATTTTGCCTGCATGTATGAAGTCCCAAAGAAAGGAATGCTATAGCATCACTTATGATAGAAACATCTAATCATGGGGTTGAAAAAAATCTCAGACATTTAGAAAGCTCCCATGACCCCAGCCAGAATCAATTATATATCATACCTGACCAGTTTGTCCAGCCTGCTTTTAGTCTTCTAGTGATGAAGATTCATACCCTTCCCTGGACAATCCATTCTAGTATTTTAAGGGCCTTGGCAAATTCTTTCTAACACCCCATCTGAACCTCCCTTGCTTGGGATTCATCTTGTGGAGACAGAGCAAGGAAAACCCCCTTCTTCTCTGCAGCAGCCTTTACATACAGAAGATTGTTACCACATCACTCCATAGTCTTCCTTTCAATAGGCTAAACATTCCCATATCATTCACTCTTCCCCCATGTATTGCTTTTGCATGTTTTGGTAGCAGGGCGGATTCAGGGGTGGCTTCTGTGAGAAGATGCTAGAAGCTGCCCCCATGTCTGATAGACCCAATGACAGCCAGCTCCAAGACAGACCCGCTGCTGGCCAAGGCCAAGTCCATCAGCAACAGTGGTAGCACTTCTGGGATAACATATTTAAAAAGGGGGAAAAGCTGCAGCGGAATAGCAGCTGGGGAGAGGAGTGAGAATATGTGAGAGGAACAACTCTGCAGACACCAAGGCCAGTGGAGAAGGAGGGGGAGGAGGTGCTCCAGGCACCGGAGCAGAGATTCCCCTGCAGCCTGTGGTGAAGGCCATGGTGAGGCAGGCTGTCCCTCTGCAGCCCATGGAGGTTAACGGTGGAGCAGATATGCACCTGCAGCCCATGGAGGATCCCACGCCGGAGCAGGTGGATGCCTGAAAAAGGCTGTGACCCCGTGGGAAGCCTGTGCTGGAGCAGGCTCCTGACAGGACCTGTGACCCCATGGAGAGGAGCCCACGCTGGAGCAGGTTTGCTGGCAGGACTTGTGACCCCGTGGGGGACCCACGCTGGAGCAGTCTGTTCCTGAAGGACTGCACCCCGTGGAAGGGACCCACGCTGGAGCAGTTCATGAAGAACTGCAGCCCGTGGGAAGGACCCACTTTGGAGCAGTTTGTGGAGGACTGTCTCCCATGGGTGGGACCCCACACTGGAGCAGGGGAAGAGAGTGAGGAGGAAGGAGCAGCAGAGACAACGTGTGATGAACTGTCCACAACCCCCATTCCCCATCCCTCTGCGCCGCTCGGGGGGCGGAGGTAGAGAAAATCGGGAGTGAAGTTGAGCCCGGGAAGAAAGGAGGGTTGCGGGAAGGTGTTTTAAGATTTGGTTTTATTTCTCATTACCCTACTCTGACTTTTGATTGGCAATAGATTAAATCAATTTCCCCGAGTCAAGTCTGTTTTGCCCATGATGGTAGTTGCTGAGTGATCTCCCTGTCCTTATCTCGACCCACGAGCCTTTCATCGTATTTTTCTCCCCCCAGTTGAGGAGGGGGAGTGATAGAGCAGCTTGGTGGGCACCTGGCATCCAGCCAAGGCCAACCCATCACACCCCACAACAACATCTTACAAAGCTTGAACTCATTTCTCTTTTTTGGACTCTTCAAATACTTGGCCTCTTTCTTGACAAAAGTGCCCCAAACTGGGTACAACATGAGGCCCTACTAGATAACTGGATTAAATCTTTACCAAGATTTAAGATTTCATTAATATGACCAGTCGCTCTTAGAAGACTTTGTATCTCTTCATCACAAGATTCTTCCTCGCCTTTTCTATACATTTAATGAGTAAATAGCTGCAAATATTGCAATGTGATATCTGGGTAACATCTGAAAATACACCATTGATACAGCATGTGCTACAGTGCAAGCTGTGAACTAATGGGACTAAGTGTTAAAATTGAAATTTGCATAATAGGCCTAGAGAAGCTTGACCTATTTGAACAATAGATGGGCAACTATGGGACAACAAAATGAATTATGTTAAGCCAGAAGAGTAGTAAAATCAGTTTATTAAGATCAAGTAGCAAAGATAAAATCAAGTTCTGTGTAGAACAGAACCTGGGATGGATGTACTCACAGATGATGGGTAACACACTATTAACCTCTTTTCATACTAATGAGGCTAGAAAGGTTGAAACAACCCATTAAAAGTAAACGTTCTGAAATTAAGTGGAGTAGTAATCAAAATAAGGAATTAGAAATGTTCCCAATATGAATGTCTCTTTAACAAAAGTATAGTCGTAACTGAACAAAAAACTACCTTTGTGGCACTGGAGTTTGAAACTCCCCAAAGGTGGTTGCAATTTACCAAGACACTGATCCATTTTTCCACAATGAAGTCCTTAAATAACACACACCTGTTTGTCATTTGCTATTTTTTCTTTTTTTGCTGAAATAAATATCTGCTGATTTGGCTTCATTTTGAAGCAGAAATTATATAATGAAAATGTATTACAGTGCATTTCTCTGGTAGGAGTCAGAGTCTTCCATCTCAAAACCTCAACCACAGCAACCAGTCTGAAAGCTAAACCACACAAACAATTGTATATTCAATTCCAATACACCACTTAATAAATCTAAATTGCAAATAAAGCATGGATTGACTTTTGAGATAACACATTTTGAGGTGTTCAGAAGAGTCTGCATCAAAGAACAACTGTTTAAAGCTCTTTGCAAACTCTCAAGAATGCAACACGTTGCATACATTCAAAAGTAATAGCAGTTGTACCTTTGTTGAGAGTTTGGTGATTTTTCACAGGTCCTTTGTTCTTGATCATTCTTTTCTTTCACTCCAGCACACTGGAAAACCTTCTGGTCACACAGTCCCTGTCTACTAATGCAAGAGAAGTTTCCCCACTTTTAGCTTCAAGTCCTACCAGGTGCATGTTGCAGCTCTCAAAGTGTTCCCCTCTGGGAATATTTTAAGGCAATTGCTGTAATACGCTCTATTGTTCATCAGCTGCTAAAAGGTTTCCACTCTGCCATCTGCAGCATATTTACCTCTATGGAAAGGGCCCACCAGAGTTAGTGTTAAGTGCAGATTTGTCTCTAGACTCCCAAACTGAGAGAGTGGCACATGGGACTGTGCGGACTTTTGGGAATTCCCTTTCCAAAGCTTGCTGACAAACTAGTGGTAGCCCTTCAAGGGGAACCTCAGACAAATTGGTTAGTTCTGACAGCGTGGATGTGAGTATTCAGATGTCAGATGAGTGCTGGGGATAATCTGGTCTGCCCTGAGCACCTCGCAGCTTGTCCGCTCCACAGCACAAGTCTCGTGGGGAAACAGATGAGGCATCCACTGCAGTCTGAGGCGGTGCATTATACCGACGTCTCAGATCTAGACCATGACCCCTAATAACTACTGGTCATGCTCAGCTGCAGCAGTTTGATTTCTGCTAGGAGGTAGGGATTAATTGCTGAATAAATTAGGACTCAGTGTTTTGACACAATGCCAAGAATGATGGGTCCTATCTCTGGCTTCAATGCAGTGTCTTTGTCCTGCTCAGCTGCTACTTCAGGCACTGAAGCTGCTTTCACTGACTGGTAATTTGTCTAGAGCAAGATACTCTAAGATGTACAAGGGCTTAAAATGATACTCATCTGACCCTTCAAGGACTCCAAGGCAGGAATAGTGAATCCTTCTCCCTCTCTCTCTTGGAGCTTGCACTCTCCCAGGTCTGAGGCCCATTTTGTTTATTAAGAGAAAAAGATTTTTTTTAGCCAGAGAGATCTCACCTACTTCATAGACACCTAACACTATTGACATTTTGTAGGCCGTCATTGGTGGAAGTATCAGAAAAAGGTTAAAGAGGGAACTGGCAATTGGAAGGATACCACAAATCGTTAGAAACAGTATTTATTAGTTCTCAGCAGCTCATTTTCTTCAGGGCCAGGAGAGTGAAAAGCCTCTGTAATTACTAACTACAAATGTTTACATTATCCAGAGAATTGCAATTTCCCTTTAATTGTTGATAGTGGTTCAGACACTTGAGGTAGAGGAAATAAAACATAGAGGGAATAAGATCAGTCACTACAGCCAGTTCTCACTCTCTCATCCTAAGGCGAAACAAGCTGCTGTGAACACAGGGGCAGTACAAGGACAGTTTAGCTAAAAGCTAAAAACTTTCAAAAAGTTGAAAATAAACCAGCATGTTGTGGTACCAAGCTCATTTGAAAAATTACGAAATAGCACCACAGGTTTCTACAGAGCAGATTATAACTCACCTACATATAACCAAGTATTTTGGTCCATAGAATAAGTATACGGGCTCACCAGGCAAAATTTTATGTTTGCAGTGAATTTACCTTCCTTGAAAATCCCCTTTGCACACACAATTAGGTCATACTGCTGCCATTTGCTTTCTTCCCCTTGTAAACCACTTGGCAGACAAAATCCCAGCTATGAACTAATAACGTATCTTGAACGCCTCAGCAAACCAAAAAACATGTAACTACTGAAATGTTCTGCCTCGGGAAGGTATCCTGCACTTAGGAAAGTATATTACATTTTACACATGACAAAACAACAAACTGAAGCACCTCTGAGCTGAGTCTTGTGGGAAAGCTAGGAGTTAACATCAGTCACCAAAAGCAGGCTATAAATGTAGTTATGCTTGTTACCAGTACTGGGAATTTTATTACAATATTCACTAACCATTGTGTTTATCAGAGAACTTATATCTACTTAACTCATGGCACTCTGGAAAAGATTTCCTGAGGATAATTAAAACCTGAAATCCCGGGGGGATTAACGTCAGCAAATCTCAGCCCCCTAGGTCTAAGGGATTGGTCTGAGGATTCATAATGTCCTTTACATAGTCATTAGTGTTTCAGGCTGCCAGTTTCACGTACCTTCAAAAATGGCCAGTACAGCCTTTTGTCAAAACAAACAAAAGCAAAGTGCACTAGGGGAGTGGTCGGGCCAGGTAGTGAAGCATTTGACCTTACACCTTTGTTTTGCTTCTGAAATGGCTTTGCTTTCCCCTGGCATCCAGTCGTTGTCCAGGTCATCAGGGCAAGTTTTAGTGTGTTTCCTTTATTCCTGTAGGGCGCTCTCACTCACACACCCTACAGATAGTAGTAGAAAAAATGCGTGACAAAGATTTTTAGGGGAAGCAGGAATAAATGAAAATGCCATACTAGGAATATAGTAAAAGCCGGGGGACTAATAGATAGGCCTTTTAGTCTAGGAAAACAGGAAACCACATCTAGGATACATATGGATATTTTCATTTAAAAGAATCATGTGCTAATCGTATTTTTTCACTGATGGCAACTACTGGTATGGGGTAGGGTGGGCAGCTTGCAGCATAAGTTAAGAGGAGGATGGTCCTAGAGGCAGATAAATTGACAGAAAGTCATTTTCAATTTCTAGTGCCACAAAATGACCAGGTAAGCAGGGCTCCCTCTACAGTCCTCCTTTGAACACAAATTTGGCTAAAGTAAATTCGTGGGGTTATGGAGATACTGACATGGTATTCTTGAATCACAGTTCTGGAGAAAAAAGTTCACAAAATGGGAATTATTAGGTCTTGTGGGGTTTTTTTCCCCAAAGCAGATGTGTTAGAGCCCTAAAAAGTAGCACTGCTCCTACAAGTAGCACCTACAGGTAACACTGCTCAAACAAGAATGTGAGAAGACAAAACGCCATCATAACTAAGTAATTAATGATATTCATAATCATATGAAGGAATAAAATTTAAAAATAAATGAAAACTAAAGAATCTTGCATAAAATACATAGGATATAGTCACAGGGAAGCATGAATCCTGATATGCTGGCTTTTTGTATATTTTGTTTTTATTGAAGTTTTCACAGGCACTACAGTTACTGGACTAGAAAGCAAATATTAATACATTAATAGTTTGTCATACAGAATTGTAAGATACTTCCTAAAAAATTATGTTGCAATTTGCATGTTTTATATTTGCCAAAATCTTTGGTTTATAGGTCAGCACACAAAAAATTAATCCCCCAAAAGACAGTGTCCATTAGGTGTAGTTAGGGGGATCCTCGCTGGATCATATACTGCCTAGTATATACACTGTCTGTCATCTGCACTTGGAAAAGGTGAAGAGTGAAAATAATTTATCTTCCATGCCATTGTCCTGTATTCTCTCCACCAGGCTGCCAAAATTCAACATATTGTGAGGATTAATTACGTATGTGCTATGCAGTATTATAACACATGAACACCATTTTTTGCAAGATGCAGGGGCTGCCAAGGTGGGCAGGGGCTGGGGCACATGGCATACATAGAGAAGCTGAAGGTGGGTTTGTTCAGCCTGGAAAAGAGGGCATTGAGGGCGAACCTTATTGCTCTCTACCTCATGGGTGATCATAGGGAAGACAAAGCCAAACTCCCCTTGGAGAGGCACAGTGAAAGGATGCGAAGCAACAGACACAAGTCACAGGAAGGACAATTCTATAAGGAAAAAAAAAACATCTCCCAATGAGCAAAGTTGAACCCTGGAGCAGGTTGTCCAGAGAGGTGGTCTCTGTCCTTGGAGACATCTAAAACTCTTCTGGATATGGCTCCAGGCAACCTGGTCTAACTGCAAAGATCTTCTTTGAGCATGGGATTGGATCAGATGACCTCAGAGGTTATATTCTGCAATGCCATGATAACTATGCAACCTAGAGAGGTACAGAGCCATTTGCATAAAACCAGCAATTTTAAGGAGGCCACCACAGCAGGAATATATAAGAGCAAATGACTGAGTTTAAAAGACACTAAAAAATACCCTTGTTCATATCTCTTAAATTATTTAAAAAACAAAAGGGATTCTGAAATTCTGATTTACAAATGAGTTGCACTTCTGAAGAATACATAAAGTAAGAAAATAGTTCAAACACTGATAATCTCTGATTTCTCTGGAACATAAAGTACAAGCAGAATTCCCAGCTGGTTAAGGTAGCAAACATGGGGGTGGAGAGAAACACTAATTATACATTAGCTCAGTTAAACTAATTCATGTGGGACTGCATCACATGAATTGATGAAATAAAAGTATATGAAAAGATGGAAGAACTAGTAAACATGTAATCGTTGTAAACCCATCTCTGTAATAGGTAGCCTGGATTTGTAAATGCTACAGTAAAAATAAGACTTTAAAAGAGATGAGACCTGTCCAACCTGCATATAGCCTACGATTTGTTTTCAACAGCAATTAAACTGACAGTTAAATCAGCAGAAAAAGAGTGTAAACATCAACTGCAGACAGAAAGCAGCCCCTAGGAACTTCCTGGAAAAGCGAAGTAATGATAACTCTGGGGGACAAAACATAGTTTAGCTATATAGAAAGACAAATTAAGTCAATAGAATTGAGGTGTTTGATTATACCAAAAGGGAAATAACTTGGATGTTAAAATAAAAGATAAAGAGACTCTGCTCCAAATCTTCACCTGGTGTAAATCCTACAGCTCTAGGAAAGTCAGGGCTAGATCATGGCTAGGTAGATCATGGCTAGGGATCCAAACTTCAAGATGTTTATTTTGGAAGAAAGTAAGGTACAGTTCATACCCTTCTTTTCACATTGAATAGTGTTTTGTTCTTCAGACAGTCCTCATAATTCTAACAAATTACTTGCAGAACAAAATAATATTCAAAGAGCTGAAACATCAAGGTTTAGAAGAAATTAGCAAAAGTGAGCAAACCTGATAGAGGAATATCAGCTTTTGCACCCATAAACAAAGCTGCTGCTCCTCTATGTCCCTGAGGTCTAAAGAATGTGCTATATATACTGTATATCATTCAAAAGCTGTTAACACATTACTTTCACCTGGAAAGACACACACATGTTTCTGCATCTTTGATAAATGCCCTATTTTAGTAAATTAAATCAGAGCATATTGTCATGAACAGGTACTTTTAGGATAAGCAAGATGCATTACTATGAAAAAGTGCTTGTGTACATTGCCTATGTGATTATGCTTAATTTATAGAACTTGCCCTCTGAGAATGGTTTTAGTCATTTATTTCGGGGTGTATTTACATAAAAGTGATCCCATCAGGATCTGTAGGTTAGCACTGAAGATATCAGTCGGCCTTGGTATTCAAAGTGAAGTTCGTTCTCTCCTCCACAATTGTCCGTCTGTGACACTGCATAAATAACAGACCTGCAGTTTTTGAGGGCCCCACACAGAGATTTTGTGATAATCTTCTGAATCTGACCATAGCTTCAATGTTTGGTTGTGTAATTTGTGGTTTAGCTAGAATGTCTTAGAAAGACCTCACATCCTGATTTTGAAACTTTGGGTAATGGAGAATACATGACTTTTTTATTAGATGGTCCAACAGTCAGTTATCTTCAGCTTAAGAAAAATAAATCTACATTTAAATAGGAACTGAATTTCAGCCTTTGAAGTCATTCATTCCATTGCTCTGGGCTTCCTTTTCCACCCGCTGTATTTTGTTCACTTAGCCCAGATTGAACCAACATGTTGCCTGCAAGCAAAATTCGTCCTGAGTGATTCTTCCATCTCACCCACAATGACTTTTTTCCCCAAGAAAATAGCTCTTGTGCAGGTCCGTGTGCAGGACCAGTGCAAACCATGCTGCTACCTCATCCAAAGCAAAGGCAAGGCAGGGGACAGTTTTGCCTACATAGGACTTGGAGTGTCCGCTGTGTCTCGGGGTGGGGAAAAGCATCCCAAGTCGCCTGCCTCCACCTTTCTGACTGAAGGCGGAGAGGCATGTGACATACAGAGGAGTGACACGCCACTGTACCATCAGCGCCCACAGGGATTTAGAGAGGACCATTGCTGCGTCAAGGGTTATCACTGTGTCCAAGCACGTTGTGGAGGTAGGGAAAGGAGTATCTCCTGTACAGGCAGTGTGCGTGTGAGAGCTGGAGAAGGAGGAGGAAGGTGTGCTTCCTCCACAGGGCCAGCCTCAACTGTGCCATGTGGCTGGTGCTGCTGCCACCATGTCAATCAGCAGAGAGGGCCCAGACTCACACCCGAACTGCCACATTTACATCACAGCTTTTCTGGGAAGGGAGTCTTCCTTTACCACCGCTGCACAGTGTCTATTACAGTGTCTATTACAGATAACAACTATAGCACAGTGTCACCCAAGGAGAGGAAAAAGTACTGGTGCTGACTTGCAAGTGGAATAAATTGTTACATTTCTTCTCATAGCTTGCCATGACTGAAATTCCTACTCAGTGTTTTTTCTGCCAATTTCTAACATGTTTATTTAGGGAAAAACATTTAGATGGCTTAGATGGGTAGGAATCCTCCCACTCTTAGCACAATACTTTCAATGATTTACTTTCCTAGCTAGATCTTTTTCCCTTTATTACTCAGGTAAATGTCAAACAGCAGTCTTGGCCTGCGTACAGCAGATAATGCATGTTGACTCCGCTTCTAACAAATTAATGATGTATCTTTGGTAAGACACCATTTTCTGAATATTCATTTTCTCAGAGGGATTGGATTCTTTCTGCTGATTTCAGCAGCCTTTGTTCTCAACCACCAATCACCACTATTATCATCTAGTAAACATGATATCCTGAAGCAAGGGTTCGACCAATTCTAACAGAATTCCGGCAACACCCAACTGACTAAAAGAAACTCAGGGAGATACCTGAGATGACAAAACATTTTAAATGTTAGAAAATTAGGACCTTAGCATGGCTGCTGCCAATGAAGAAAAGCAGCATGTCTAAATAGCTGTAGAAAAATGGCGGGCGGGAGGAGGGAGAGCTTCACAAGTGATAATTAACTTAGTGAACTATATCACAAACAGTATTGTAATTTTGTAATAGATCTGAAGTGGAGGAAAAGGTAATATGTAAAATCTTCTTAATGAGCATTTAAACACAGAGTCTCCAAAGCAAGAACTGAATCAACAAGGGCACATCTCACTGAGCCAAATCTTACTGACTGTCGTGGTTTAACCCCAGTCAGCAACTAAGCCCCACACAGCTGCTTGCCCACTCCCTTCCAGCAGAATGGGGGAGAGAACTGGAAGAGTAAAAGAGAGAAAACTCGTGGATTGAGATAAAGACAGTTTAATAATTGAAATATAATAATAATAATAATAACAACAAATTGTAATGAAAAGGAAAATAACAAAGAGAGAGAAATAAACCCAAGACATACAAGTGATGCAAATGAAAACAATTGCTCACCACCAACTGACCGATGCCCAGCTAGTCCCCGAGCAGCAGCCCCCCGGCCAACCTTCCCCCTAGTTTTATTGTTGAGCATGACATCATATGGTGTGGACTATCCCTTTGGTCAGTTGGGGTCAGCTGTCCCAGCTGTGTCCCCTCCCAACTCCTTGTGCACCCCCAGCCTACTCGCTGGTGGGGTGGTGTGAGGAGCAGAAAAGGCCTTGACTCTGTGTAAGCCCTGCTCAGCAGTAACTAAAACATCCCTGATTTATCAACACTGTTTCCAGCACAAATCCAAAACACAGCCCCATGCTAGCTACTATGGAGAAAATTAACTCTATCCCAGCCACAACCAGCACACTGACACCTTGCTGTCTCCTAAATTGAGGCGACAAGCTGTCTGCCTCAGGGAGAACAGCAAGCCATGAGCTGACGAAACAGGGGAGATGTACTCAGATATGAGTACAGCCACCATGTTCTAATCTCTCCTGCCGAGTATCTCAGCTGTATACCCCTTGGACTTGCACAGGCTGCCCTAATTCACAGCCTGTTCAAATGCTGCATTTAATGCTTCTTTTGCCTTTGATTTTCAGGAGTTTATAGAAGCTCCTAAGGGTGTGATAAGTTATTTACTTAAGTGAAGAGGTATTTAGGTGCTTTGCAACATAGATACATGCTTTAAAGAATTTTCCAAAGCATTTACACAGGTAATTGCCATCTCTGCTAGTAAGCATGAAGCTTTTCAGTATCTTGAGACCCATACATTTCTTTAAAAATCTGGACTATATGCTTGCTGAGGTCATTTAACACCACTCATGGTGAGCTATGTTTGAAGAATTAAGCCTCAAATGGGCTGTATTTTTTGTAGCTGCAACAATACTAGGGAACTGGACATAATACTGAAATAGAGATGCTAATGAACCTCCTGGTGATAAATCTTTCAGGCCAGCTGGTCAGTTAGTTTCATTTTGAGTTGTTCTGCATATTCAGTAACCTTTCAAAAATAATACAAATAGGACATGTTTTGAAAATAAAGACATATACTCATCATAATAGTCTTAATCCTTCAAACCTTCTTGCAGCCTACCACACCACTGGGCTCCAGAGCAATTGTAAATGGAAGCCCCACCCAGGCATAAGTAAGCCTGAATCCTCTTCAGAGAATAAGCCTAAAACTCAGTTCATGCCCATTCCCCAGGGACTAATGTGCAAATTATTTTCTCCTAGTATAAGGAAAAGTCTGGTAAACCAAATTGGCAGTGAAATAGTTCAGGGAATTGGACCCATTAGTTACTAGACCACTGATTCAAAACCCCATGAAGATTCAGCAGAATGAAAGAATGAATAACTTTATCTCGAAAGTTGGTTTTGACCACAGCTGTTTACAAAACCAAACCTTCAAAGGCAAATATCAGAGTACTTCATGTCTTTTTAATCCCTTATAAAACGATTTATTATTTTGATTTCTATTTCAAATGCTTAAGAACGTTCATTATGAAAAGAAATATAGCTCAGCAGGATCCTCACACAATATGTTGATTAAAATTCTATGGTATTTATTTAAGACCGAGAGAACTGTCCCTGGCGTAATGCCAGTATCTTTCACTACTGTCTACAGTCAGCACAGAGTCTGCATAACTGCAGAGGTTAAAAAGGCTAAATTTGGGTACATTTACTTGCTTCTTTAATTATTGAGGAGAAGACAGTTGATCACTAGAGGCTGATAACATTCCTACTGTTAAAGGCCTTTTTATCTCCCAGGGTAATGAGAGACTTTACTTTTTATATAAATAATTATCTCTATATAATGCTAGGGGTTTTACATAGTTTGTATTAATTTTAATTAAAAACAAGTAATTATGATACCAATACAGACTGACTATGCAAAGATGATAAATTACAAATTATTGATAATTAAATATTATATGTGAAGGTACTTAGAAGTATTCATATTTATAATTAACAATAATCTGAAATAAAAAGAGGCATATGAAGACCCAGACCTATTACTGTATTAAGTTTGTCTTCCTATAAGCTCCTGCTTTCTCTTATTAAATTATTCATATAAAAGCTTATAATTAAATATTACAATATTTAATTTTCTTAGCACATGGTCAGTAAATTACGGGCTTTAGTTTTGGTACCTTCTTACATTCTTTTTGTTCTGACTGATACAATACATGTCTTGTGGCAAGTAACTGAATTTTTTCAACATTATGATTTACAGTTCTCTGTTCTATTGGTAATCTGGTAATTGAATAGTTTGTGCATGGCTAAGCTGTTGTGGCAGTTCACCTCTGTATTTTTTTAATTTTTTTTTAATTATCTCTGTTGTGGAGAGATTTGTGGGGGTTTACAGGGAAAATTAATTTAAATATTTGCATATCTGTTTTTGAATAGAAAGTATCTTTTGACAATATTTTTACTTTTAATATTCATAAAATAATCTCTGAGTTTACCTGCGTGAGATCTAAGAGATATTCCAGATTTCAGAATGCCATACTATAAGTTAAAGTGTAATGAATTTTGGTAGATTGATGTGAATCTGATTTTCAGAAATGTTGAGTCCCAAGTCATACCAGTTCAAGTTAATAAGAGCAAACAAGCCTTTGCTTCTCTAAAAAAAAATCAATCTGTTATGCAGTTGTGCATTTTTAAATGAACATCCATAAATGCTCAAGAATAAAAAAGAACATAATAAATTGAACTAATTCTGTTAGCTAATGTGCAGTATGGACTTGCATTCATGTTAACAGCAGAAAAAAAGGTTTCAGCATCAAACAGCACCAGGGCTTTTTTTATTTATTTTAGATAACACCATTGTTAATAGCTGTCATGTCACAAGTGAAATGAGTGAATGTGTGCATATGTATCTGTGTAACAATGTGCAATAATAAAGATGTAATAATTGTGTATGTGCTCACATACACAAGGTAAATCTCACTATCTTTGTTTGAAGGGCAGCATGGCTCCAAACATTTTTGCTTTTGAAGCCTCATAGACCCTTTCCCTTTCTTCATTTCTCACTCTCTCTCTAGGGTGAAGGACATGAGGGCATGCATATTGCTGACAGGAAAAACCTTGCTTAATGAAAATAAGCTGAGCTAAAGATTCTAGAAGAAGGATACCTCAACATTGAAATGATATGTATTTGCTTTCTGTGCATTTTAGCACCAAATGGATGAAACACTGGTGCCAGCAACTGGAGTGTAGATAAGGAACAGATCAAGAGCTTTTCGTGTGGAAAGATTGCATTAGCCCAGGGAACAATAGTCTCCAGATACTGCTGAGCCACAGTGTAAAGAGGAAGTATAATTTAAACAAGTGAAAGCAGGTATATATTACCCACTGACCTACTGCCATAGTTCTCATTTCTTAACCTTTAAAGAGAAACATCTATTTGTTGGAGGACAAAAGAATGGTCCCGGTGTAGAAGAGAATGTGACATATCTCAATCCACAGTAAAATATGGCTTATGTTTATGGAGCATTCTTCACACAAATGAATACATACATATACAAAGTCTGTCATTATTAATCTTGTTTTCTTCCCTGAAAATAATAAAATATCAAAACAAAGCCCAAATGTTTCTATGCAAGGGTTTTAAATGAATGTTTCACACAAGAGAAGCAATCTTTCCAATTTTATAAGTCATATTACATGACTGCATAAAGGGTGACTGCAGACACCCTTTATTCAGCATTACATTTTATCATCGTTATGGGAGTTTTGCCTTTCACTGTAATACTTAGGGTTCATCCCACTTCTAAGCGGCCATCTCCATGGCCCAGTCCCAAATTGCTACAGAGATCCCTCCATCACAGGCTAGCAACCTGCAGGGAGAGAAACCAGGAAATGGGTCAGCCCAGCTCAGCAGCGTTCAGCTAGGTGAATTCCTAAAAATTTCCCACGGCAGTTCAGATCACTTTAAAATTTTTGCATGCTGAGATTATCTTATATTTACATATAAAAATATTGCTGAGTTGTGAGAGCTCTCTTGCAGGAAAACCCCATGAGCAGACCTAGCCAAAGGAGGGGCTGCTCCCCCAAAAAAGCAGCCAGGGCCTCCAAACTCACTACAGTCTGAGCAGAAATGCGTACGTAGAAGCCAGATGGATCTGCTAAACTTGGTGTCAGAACAGACCAGGCTTTGAAAAGAATCCAAGACAAAGTTTATGACACCATTTTATTGGGATTTTAGAGACAACCTCTTATGGATATCTTTGAAGAAAATGGGTGATTGTGCCTCAGTTTTCTCTTCTCATTATGTTCAGTTTTAATAACACTATCACTAGCTCATCTTGTGAGGAATATTAAGGAAATAGCTGTTATAAAAATAACACACAGACAAAGGGCATTAACCTGGAAACTTTTGACATCAACAGGCCTACTGGCATGCATAAGAATTGAGCCCCACAGAAAATTTTTAGTTAATATTTAAACTATCAGCAATGTATCACCTTAACGCAAGAGTCTATGTTACTAAATATCATTTATTTTAAGGCATAAATTTGTTTGTTTGATCTCCATATTATCCTGTAATGACCCCTTTGAGATGATCTTTCAACACCGTCTGCTACCAGAAAAAGCAAGTACATACACGTATACTTTTTCAAATCTTCATAAGCAGTTAATATTTTCCCTTGGTACAGTAACATAGTCCACAGATAAGACTGGTCATAATCAGAAAGGAGAAAACCTATAGCCTGATGAATTTAATATTATGTATTTGAATATTGGCTGGTAGTAAATAAACAGCTACTTACTGAGTTTTATGCAATATTTAAAATAACTAATTTAACTATATATTATTCTAGAATACCAGCCAGGAAACTATATCCATCCTCCTAAGACTAAAAACACTCCTAGTCCTCCTAAAACTAAAAATATCATGTAAATAATATTTGCCCATAGAGTAACGTACCAATTTTGCCACCTTTACAATTACTGGTTTCACAACATAGAAATGATTGACTTCCCAGTGGGAGGTATTATTCAGCACAAGCAAAGATAGGAGAACATGACCTGAGCAACATGCTTACCTAAAAGTTGATCTTGTTCCCTCTGAATGGCTTCACAAACTGCCAGGGAAGCAGGACAATGTATTTGACTTTATGGGCTCCTTTCAAAGACCTAGTAATTCCTTTCAGATAGATCCACCTTTCGTAAGTCAGCTTTTTGTTCCAGTGTGTATCACAGCTACCTCATACACCATGGAAATTACGGAGCCTCTCTACTGGAATCAAATACAGTTAAGGACAAAAGCTGTTTTCAAAGTGACACATTTAAAAAAATAACACTTTCAGTGTAATTAATAGAGCTGTGAATTAACATTGTTATTTTCCACCTCAGACCAAATTATAGCCTGAGATAACTATATGCTGTTTCTAGCAAATTCCATAAAGTACATTTACAAATGTGCATGCACTATTTAGAGTTTTAGTAGAACAGCCATGTCTCATGCCTTTCACTATGTCAGAGCCTCATCTTACACCTAAATTCCAAGAGAGACAGTTTCTGTCAGATTATTGTATCTCTCCAAGACATTTAGTAGAAGACTAGCAGTAAAGCTACCACCTTGGCTTTTCTCTTTGTTCTGTTAATCCAGGTATTCCAAAATTAACATGGGGGGGGGGGGGGGATAAAAATAAAAAACCTTGAAACAGTGGAAAACAGTCAGCTAAAGCAGACAAGGGGAAATTGTGGTTAAAAGGAAAAAGGTTTAAAACCACCATGTCTTATTTTATTCCTTTCTCTCTTACCTCAAGACTCGTCCTCAGGTATATACATGCGTGGTCTACAGAGACCCCAGAAGAGTTCCCTGTCATACACCCATATTTATGCATTTAAAATGTGGAAAACACAACTTCTTTCTCTTTGCTGTTGTAACACAGTATAACCAAATGTTAATATTTCATGACTGTGGGGCACATTGCACCCATGAACACAGAAGCACTGTGTGCAGGAAGGAAGAAAGTACCACTATCTCCACTGGGAAATCTGAGGGCATAATTTTGTGTTACAGCTCTATGGAGCCCATCTGAACTGGCACTCCTGGAGTGGGCAGCCCCACTCCCAAAACACCTGCCCTACCTGCAGAGGTAGGTTTCTAAAATTGTCTTGAGTCTGACCCCGAGTCTGCGCAGCCACAGGTGATGGAGCCAACAAAAATAAGGTATGGTTTTGCAGGGTGGTGGTCTGCTGTATGAGCCAGCTGAAGCCAGCTGACCCTGTAGCTGCACAATTGCAATTTCCAATCAAGGGGAAGGGGCCAAAGACAGATGGGGGAGTGGGACTGCTGCTTTCAGAGGCAGTCACTGTTAGATGAAGCTACATGTGAAACCCATGCTGAGATATAAGAGCTATCAGGGTATGACGTAGTGGCAGTACCCAAAGCTGGTGCGGGTCTAGGTCTCCAGCCTCATGACCAAAGTGCTCAGAGAAGAAACTACAACATGTATAGTTGTGAGGGGGGTGAGAGGACCAGACCAAGTCAACTATATTTTAGGTAGCTAGGTCATTTGCTGAGTGGGGATGTGCTTAATGTTTAAATGCTTCCCTGAGCTGCCACCTTAATGAACTCCAATGAAGAAAGGCTATGATGGGAAAGGAAGTTGAGGGGAGAAGATGCAGAAAGAAATTATGATGTTGGGAGAACCAAAACAAGCCTTTCTATCCCTGATCTTCCTCCACAGGGGAAGGGAGGGAATAAACAATCCACATTTCCTGATTTATTGCCAGTCATTGACTTGGCTGTAACATTTATCATTTTTTTAATCCACCACAAATTCTTTTTTTGATCTCACGGCACAAGCATATCATCAGCCAGCAAAAGTCTCTTCTTCCTCCCTTCATGGACCAGAGCACAGAAAGGGACAGTACACAGCATGCCATGCCTCTGCCCCTCTGTGAAAGCTCAGTGAGGTGGTGTAGCACAAGCGTGTGACCTTCCTTCCTTTCTGCCATTCGCTTTCAAGCCATTTGCAACTTTGTGCTGGGATGACTGTTGTGCCTGGAACTTTTAGAGCAGAAAATGGAGGGTAGGGACCAACACAAGTATGGTTTCCTCTGTTCTTCTCCTCCCCCTTTCTCCAGCACGAACACCAATGATGATTTAACCTGCATTGTTCATAGAATTAGCGTATTTACTACATTTTGCTGCTCTAATTATCATCTGCTTTGTTTTCCTCTGCCTCTGATTCTCCTCCTCATGAGATCAAGTATATTGTCATGTACCATTTGAAATTGCTGGAACACAAAACACTAGCATACATTTCACAAAATTATACATTTACAGTATATGTCCCAGTTTTTTAGCATGGGTGACAATGATGTACTTTAGTTACAATTGAGAACATCAACAGATTGTATTACAATCTGTCACACATTCTCAGGAGGGAGAAACTGGCAGCTCGCTACTGAAGAACAGTAATCAAGCATCTGGAATATTGTAGTACAAGTAGATTTTATATGATCTGACTAGTTGAAGCAATTTATAATAATGACTTTTTAAAAATGAGCTTGCCAACAAGAGGTCTCTGTAACAAGCTTATGTTCATATTGACACCAGAATACTTAATGCATGTGTCTCTCTGATCAATAGTATCTCTCATCTGTTTTACTAATGACACTGTTCTAAATTATTTGCAACCAAAATAGATGCACCTTAAAGGAAAAAAAAAAAAAAACTCCTGGTGCTAATCAAAAGTAATACCCTATTTTTATAGATGCCTAATGCTCAGGAAGAACTTTAAGAATGCTCAGTAAGCAAAACATTTGTGTCATTTTCTGCACCATTGGCAAGTAAAACATAATAACTGCTTTCTCTCATGTGAGGAAAATGATATATTGAACAGTCTGACAAAAATAGAAAGGCTGTGAAAAGATAGTCCAAAGGGGAGAAAAAATGTCCTCCGGTCTCTATCACTTTGAGCTTGGACCATTACAACAGTTCCTTTTGTTCAAAGAAAACTAATAAGAAAAGAATCAAAGAAACTGTGAATATGATGTTTAATTCCTGAAAGCACAAGTTATTAATGTTCTAGCTGAGGTGAAAAGCTCAATATAGTAGCCTACAATAACAGGGATCCCAGGCCAAAAAACTGCTAAGCTGCTTCTAAGGTTGTATCTGTCAATCACCAGCACACAAGACAGAAAGGAGAAAGCTAAAGAGAATGCTACAATGTTCTTTCAAGAAAAATATTTTAAAAGGAAGACAAAATGAAATTCATAAGTACCCTATAAAATTATTTCAAAATCTAGTTATGCACAATTAGATTTATTAAAAAATCTTAAAATTATTCCTATCTTCCAATTCTGAAAATATGTATGTGAAATGGAGACTTGAAACAGAAATTTTAGCACAGTCCTTAAGAAGGATACAGTTTATGATCAAGGTATGTGGTTAAGAATTAAGGTCTAAGACACTTCAAATCTGAAATACTTATGAAATATATAGTAAGGTGAATTAAATAGTTTTGATTTATTGCTAGACTTAAAACCAGAATAGCTAAGCACAGACTTGCAGAGCCTTAAACCCATGGTCTGACCCAGTTCTCACAATCAATGACACCTGTGCAGCAAGAAGACTGGGAACAGCAGAGGATATGAGCTAAATGAAGGGATCAGACTAGTTATGCATTGTTCTTGCTCCTCATCCTCCTCCTTCTTCTTGACCCCAAAACAACTTCTTCTTTAGTCAGGCTAGTCCTGAACATCAAGACCCAGGCTGGGCCACATTAAGCACAGGAGGAGAGAGCTGCTATACCTCTCCTTCCCCTCCGGTCCAACAAGTGAAGTGAAGTTTCCCATCACTTCTGTCGGTCATACTAGGCTGAAGGAGAAAACTTACTCAGGGATACCAATTTCCTTGTGCCCACACTTGGGAGTGGCAAACCTGGCGATAGACTTACACACACATACACACTATCATATTACAGGCCTTTGGTGTGTCTCAGGGTCAAGAAAAACACCATCTGCAAGGAAATCTTCACGTGACTGACAGCTCTAACCCATTCACAACTCAGTTGTAGGAGACGTAGGTCAGTAGATGTTCCTCGGACCAAGAGCCAGCCTTACATCCAGTGCCTCCCCTCCTACTGTTATGTCCTGAATCCTGCAGACCCTTTCACACTCATCTCACAGCATGTATCTGTCGATCCCTCTCAAAAAATCGCTGGATCAGTCTCATCAAGAGTTAGAGCTACAGGAACACTTCTGAATTCCTCTCTTGCCTTTCTTGGAGTTGTCTTAGTGCTGACGAGGGGCTGCTAGAGTTAGATGCAGCTTAACAAGCACCATAGTTTTCAGGGGAAGCCACCACTGTCTCCCTTGAGTTTGGCCTAGCTCAACCTTATTACTTAGCTAAGCTTCATTAAATCCACTCTTATTGGAAGATGATCCCAAAGAAGCAATGGAAACCCTAAAAGCCTTATGGGTTATCAGGCTGAAGTTGGGAAGACTTCAGTCATAACACTAGTGTTAGCGAAGAACAACAGAGCCTCAAAGGTCCTGGTACGATGTAGAGGAATGAAGACACGCAAGCTTGTTTGTGTTCACACACAAAGCCTTTAGAGCAGAGAAGGAGCTTTCCAGAGCACTTGGAGTTATCCAGAGTAGATACTCCTGTAAAAAAGGGTTAAAATAAGCTCTTAGGACTTGTTTTGAACAAGAATAACGTCCTTGAGCTAGAAATGTAGCAACCCTTGGACCTTTCAGTTTAAAACTAGTTTTTGCATGTTAAGTTTGGCAGACAGCCTGACTAAGCTGCAGGTGCCTTCCTTCTGAACTTTCCTCCTAATGTTTGCTAGTTTACCTGCTGTTCTGTTTAAAAATGTGGCACAGACAGTTCAGACTCAGAGCACTGACCACGTATTCTGACTTGGAGATCTCACTGCCTGCAGACCATCGGGGTGCTTTGTGGAAGATGAGGGAGGGAGAAAAAGGGAAGCAGCAGCTCATGGATTAAGTCTGGGGAGACACAGAACAGCTATGCTGATGGAGAAAAGAGGGTCACCACAGCGCATTTGGGGAGAGTAAATTGTGCCTAAGGGCTTCAAAGTGACTGGGTATGACTCCCAGTATGAACACGGACAGTGTGGGTGATTTGGCAAATGCCAAGGGAAGTAATGAGAGGCATCAGGCAGTGCCTAGGGCATCAGTGTCTGATGTGAGTACTACAGAGGAGGTTGGCCCCAGGAAGAGGAATGAGGCGCTGAAGTCCTGGCAGGGAGCAATTGCTTTAACATCAAAAGATCGAATGCTACAGTAGCTCATTTCTTTGTTTTTACAGTCTGGAAGGCTCCACAGGGGTAATTCCTGCTCTGCTCCCTTGCCAAGGAGGAAGCTCAGCACATATAACCTCTGATAGATGTTTCTCCCCCACTGTTAGGGAACCGTAGAAGAGCGCCTGTCAGGTCAGGACATCCGCAGAGGCATAGCTAACCCCGATACACATGTAAAAGGGCCTGAGAGCTCCCTAAAAGAAAGAACTTTATGGAGGAAGCCTGAATAGCTGCTTGAAGAGCAGAAAGTCATAGAATACATTAAGATGCCACTTCTCTATGGAACAGCTTAAGCATGACCAATAGGCCTGTGTCAATAATGATGTATACAGGCAAAGCTGCTGCTTATCTGCTGCTGTTCTGCTTTTGAAGCATGAGGAAGTATAACCAGCTATTTGCATTTATTCAAAGGGGACTAAGAACAAGGACCACAAATACAGAACTGAAAGATCAAACAGGGGCCAAAAAATAAGGGGCAATCTTGGGCTAAGAGGCAAAAAAACAATATGTAGAGCCCTCTCAGTACTGACAGCAGTGCTAGAAGAGTTAGACCAGCCCTCTTCTTTTGATACTGGGAGCAGAAAGAAGACAGAAAGGCTGCTGAGATGTGATGGAGCAGTATGAGGGTCTTCACATTTAGGAAGGAATGAGCAGATAGGGTTCTTCTCTTTGGGAGGAGGAGAAGAGGAGGAAAAGTAAAGACAGCTGGAGCTTGAAGAGTGTCACAAAAAGGAGAGGGAAAGATTCCTGATCCAGCTTTCTGATTAGGATGTTATCATTGTGTTTCCTATGGCCTTGAACAGACTTTAGTAGGCTGAAATGTTGATACTGATTTTTGCAAAGCAACAACTTCCTGATGGGGTTTTCTGAAGTCAGTAGAAATTGGATCACTAAAACCTACCTAAAATCCAAATCTGCACATTCATTTGTGTGAATTTTATGGCATGTTCTTGTAGATGAAAATGAAAATTAGGGTTGTTTGATTTGATTTGGAGGAATTCTCACTGCTATTAATGAAGTTCTGTTGCTCAGTGCACTGGAACCAACTTAAAATATTCTATCATACCTCAAAATTTACATAAATATTTCCCAAACCATTTCATTAGAGTTTAGAGAAAAAAACACAATACATAAACATAAATTCATTTAATTTCATGGTTAGTTCCTTAATACTCTTTCAGTAAATGTCCTTTAAAATGTTTTCTGTATACAATGAATTCTTCACAAAATAAGATTTCACTGCAGCATAGTGTTTGTAATTAAATATTCACAAAGAAGGGGGAAGCTACTTTTTTAATGTAGAGGTTGGTAAACTGTGAATATTAAAGACTCAGCTTTATGAATGTGTTTGTTGTATGAGTCTTTATGGGGGGGACAGGAAAACCTTCTGACAGAATATTGCTTAAGAAATCGACCAAGGCATTCTATCTTTTGGTCATTTTATGATATATTACTTCATACAGCAGCAAAGCCAAAAGCAGATTTGTTAACATCTATCACATCATTTTTCAAAATTACTTTAGAAACGTGAGCTAAATATTGGATATTGTAACAGTTTTTTCCATTATGTGTGAGAGTATAATAAAAAAGTAATAAAAGCTCTTTATTTACACAGTAGCTCAACAGTTCTGCTTACACAGGACATTTTCATCCTATTCCATTTTTAACAGTTGCAAACATAATGCTGATTTTGCAGCTGATATAGCAAAGGACAAGTCATGTTCAGCATCATGTCAGCTAGCTGTACTTAAACTCATTGAGAATACAGCTTCAATTTGAGTGTATGATACGATTACTACCAGAACTTGTCCTTTCCTACGATGCCTGAAAAATTACACCAAGCTCTGTCAGCTAACTTGAGTGTTAAAAATTACATTTAAGGAGGATAACATTTGCACTCTCTCAAGCTACATTTCTTTTACTCAAACAGGACTTCCTTCATAAGGATGACTCAGTGGGTTTCAAAAATTAAGCATTTTCTCATCTTTTATGAAGAACTTTCAGGTACAGCAAGATACCATCACAGCTTTGTGAGATGTGAACTTGTGTTATTTTCACTTAAAATTAATTTTTTCATTTTGCTACATTAGTTCTCTGTATTAATTGAGAATCAAAAAAATAGAGCTACCTCACTGTTCCTGTTGTATTTCATTGCCAATTCTTCCCTCTCCTCTGACCACATATTCCCACTGACATAGCCGAATGTGCAGTGAGGCTCCTGGGTCTAAAGCTTAGTGCTCCGCAAGTCCTCATGGCCTTTAGCACTTGCTCTGTCTTCATCCGTTGCCCTAATACATCATACTGGGAAGTCTGAACCAAAATCTGTTCTTGGAGACAGGAGGGTAAACCTGAAGCCACGACGCTGTGTGTGCTGGCTCACACTACTCTTGTCCCCAGCTGTGCCGCCTCAGCTGGGCATCGCCCTCACAGCAGACAGGGGCTGGGGGCTTGCGGGGCAGGAACTGGCAAAGACTGGCAGGGACAGTTGCTCGTCAGCAATACACCCAGATAACTTCATTAGTACCTCTATGAGTCACAGCAGAACTGCTTCAGGATGCCAGAACAACGGTGGGATCCATTTAGCTGCTGTAATGCCTAAAACACTTAAACTGAATATTTTACCCTTGGTCTTTCTGAAACTAAACTGTGGCTCCTCCCTAAGGATAAAAGAATACAGCAAGTATCCCAAACACTTTAATAACAGACCACTGCCGAAATATTTTTAAGGACTTTCATATACGCTTCTCATATTCTATATTGGAAACACTATAGACTGTAAGGTTGCCGTGGCCAGTGGTTGCATTAGTGGTCTGCAGAGGACACTGACAGTCTATACTAAATCCTACTGGAAACATGATAACAAAATGAAGCTTTCCAAGAAACAAAAGATATTCATTAGGAGGTCCCAAAATTCAACTGATAATGAAAACATTCTGCACTAATTACAGATACTAGAATACATGTAATATCGGTATCAAATAGTAATAGCTTTGTCCTTGTTTTAAAAAGAGCCTTTAAAAACAGCAATGGGAATCTTCCAGTTACATATATTTATCAGAAAATGCCTATTCATTTGAACCAGGAAAGAACTGACCTTGGAAAAATCTGGAAAACGACATACAAAAAGTTGAGAAAACATCAAAACATTTCATCCTGGTGCTTTGAAATTTTAAAATTACTTTTCCTGAACTAAAAATAAGTTTAGAATATAATTATAATAAAACAAAAGTTTAAAAAAAAAACACAAATAGAGAAGAAATAGTTGAAGCTATTAAATAAAGCATTTCAATTGACTTGAGCTGACTGTTTTCCTCATTTTTGGTTGTCAAGACTTTTTGAGATTTTGATATTGCATTCCTTTCTTGAATAGGACACATTTCAGGCTCCAAAAATTGCACAGGAAACAAGCAAACAAACAAAAAATCCTTCCCATCCTAAATGAAAATTCATACTTTAGGGAAAAACCTTATAGCTGTGTCTCCTTGGCCTGGTGAAGGACTACCAAAATGCTCTGTGAAGCTCCATTGTACTGCAGTGTTCAGAACAGTCCAGCTTTCCCTGACACTCATTGTTCTGCCTTCACCGTATAAAGCTCTCCAGTTTCTTTGTTTAAGACTGCTTTACAAAAGCAATTATAAAGAATACTATTTTTGTGCTTCGAGTATTCTTCAGTCAATGAAGGTTACAATAACATTTTCTTTTTAACACGGATGCTGAGCAAAAGGCCTAACCTTGCTGCTTCACAGCTCTGGAAACAATTGATCTGCTAGTTCTTTCTGAAAGGATGAAGGTAGCTGAAGTGAATGCAATATCACATGGCTTAGAGGTACAATCGACCAGTACATACACTGTCTTCAGTAGTCCCCAGCCTTGTGATGTTTAACGTATATATCTTGTGAACGTGCTAATGAAGACAGCTAAGTAAGGATAAGAAACAGAATTACAAGATGCTAAACGACAGACTAACAGATAAAATGCAGATGGACATTTAAGAAGGCCCCTAGGAAGGGGAGGTTCTTAATCTAGTTGATTTCAAAGGGAATTAGGTGCCTAAAATTTATTATCTATTAGAAGCTAGATCCAGAAAAGTTTAATTATTATTTAAATACCTAGCTCCTACATCTTTCAAAGGGAATTAAAGATTGTGTAGACTATGCTGAGCTGCAGGTCAGCATCGGCTCACTCCCCTACAAGTTCCTTTCTAACAGAGAGCTCTGCGGCACATTGGGTTAAGCTAAATTATTTGAAAAGGTTCACAAGAACAACATGGTCCTAGGATATCACTGTATTTGGTATGTGATTGCCTGGCTGCTCTATATAAAAGGAACACCAAGAGTTGCAGGCCAGGGCAGCATTTGCAACAAGAGAAATCAGACTGAATTGACAGTAAGACTTGGATGATACACCTACAATGTACACCTGTGTGCTTGCTGCATTTAGTATAAGACAGCATGGCTAATACTACACAGATAATTTAACATCTTCTTTATCTAGTTCGACTTTCACTGATTCATATAGAGATCAGTCTTTTTTCTTACAGAAAAAGAAGGGAGGTGATGTTTTTACTGATGTTATGTCCTGGCCAGCATATAACTTCTACATTTAACAAATTAAAGCAGAGTCTCATTTACAGGTAGACACTATAACAGTTCTGTATTCAAGGATTTTCCACACCCATCAATGTATATGTAAAACTAGAAGTTGTCTTGGATTCACTTGGTGAAGTTAATCCAAAATAATAAATGCACCATTTACAGTAATTATTGCTCTTAAAAAGATCACTAGAACTGGGACTGAGAAGGAGTTTTCTCATATCAGAGAGTCAAGAGCCACTGGGATTTTTGTTCATATGGAGTGTTTTTTTCTGGGATCTTCTGGAAAGGTTATTTAATAAACATCCTGCTAGTGTACTGACAATGACCACAGTCTCTCTTGATCTCTTCCCGTGGAACACTTTAGCTAAAGACTTTCATCTTTTATTACAGAGCTTGTGTTTTTAATGGGATGCAGAAGTGTTTTATGGCCCATGAGTTGTATAGATAGTGTGTAGCACAGATGATACTGTGGACCCTCCAAACTTGGTACGATTGCTGAGGATTACAGAGAATTAGATCTGATGATGCAGGTGACTATTTCCAGCCCTATATTCCTGTGCACTTCTCTTTTCATGTTTGATCTGTATCTCCTCACGTCTCTTACTTTTGTGGAAGAGATGGCTCCTCATGCAGCACTTTGCTCAATATTTTAAGGCTAAAACACTCATCAATGAAGAAGGTCTTCATTACAATGGCTAGAGCTGCTTTCCCCCCCCCCCCCTTTTGTTTTTCCCCCCACAGTCCACAGGGACAGATTTCACAGCCACGGAAATTAAATCAGTAGCAGCTGATTCAGGACATTTGAATTTGGTTCTCCAAAATGCTGAACAGACTAGCCCTTATGCAGCAAATTATATAAATACCTGCTTAACCTCAAACATGTTAATAATCACAAACATGTTAATAATCACAGACTTCAAAGAAAGCTTTACTTTGCATATGAATATAAACTATGGTTTTAATTTACTTTAGTGAGACTGCATAGTCTAGTGAGAGTACTCTTGTAGCACAATAAAAGCCTGTAGCAATCCTTTAAGTACAGATCTATAAATCTTTTGGTGATCATGCCAAGCCAATCACTTATCTGGTGGTTTAATGGAAAAAGAAAAAAAATCATTTATTTAAACCAGTGAATCTCAGCCTTGGAGTTCAAGACCTAATTGGTTTCCTATATCCTGAACTCTATTAAATTATGTACTCTCTATTTTTCATATTTTCTGCCTTCTGGAAACAAAAATAAAAAATTCAATTTAAAATAACATGTATATAAAATAAATGTAACATGTCAATGTGTGAGCCATATTTACCTGCTACATCTGTAGCTGTTCCACCTAATTCTTAGCAAAATAGAAAATTACTGGTCAAAATGTATTTTAACAATTCATTTATTAATTTTACCCTGAGAAGCATTTCGTTTTGTAACATGTCTTCCCTGAATACAGATGGGAATTAATAGTATGCTGTCCAGTAGAGTAAAACTTGGTAAGGTTTTTGTATAGCATATATAAGGAAAAATATGCTGACATTCCAGGGAAGCCTTTGGTGATATAGCACTTCTCCCAGAGCCCACATAATCTCTTCCATCCATCAGATTAAAAAGTATGTGCTAGCTATACACAAAGAAAGCTTCCTCTGCATCCTAGAAAGCAAGCTCTGCCAGAGAGGCTTTATCATTTTTGACCCTTTAACTCAAATTTGTGTGAACTTCATGCTATACAGTCTGTTTGAAAGTGTAGGAAATATGTTAGAGTGATGATCAGAAACTAGTAAAAGATGTATATGCATGGTTAGAGCAAATGCTATCAATGTCATGCAGGACATTTTGTCTGGTGTGTTCCCAAAGATTTGTATCACCATATTAAGTTTCTAGTCTAAACTGTATTATTAGCTTCCTTAAAGATGGAAATTGCTTGTTACCTATGAAATATCTTTGCAAATAATTCACGTCATCCTCAAGAGAACTACTTTTGACAGAAATATGTGGAATTTGTAACCGCAAGTTTCATGTTCAGCTCAATTATAACATAAAACATCTAAGGGAAAAATAAGTGTAAGCATATGTCATAAAAATTAAAATGCTTTTAAAGGGGAAAGTCCTCTGCATAAATTTACGTACCCCTTGAGAATAAAGCAATCCACCCTTTCTAAGTGAAATGACAGCAATAGCTGTATAGCTCCAGAAATCTCCACTTGTGAATGATTTTTGGTGATGAAGAAATGCTGTCTTATAATATAGACACCTAATAATTTGGTATTAAATGTTCCATAAAATGCAACTGTAAAAATATCTAATATAATACAATTACTTATTCCTTTTTTAAATAATAAGCCAAATCCTTCAAAAGCACTGAAGTCAGTATCTTAAAAGTCCTTCACACAAAGCCTTTAAAAGTTTATGGATCCAATTTCCAAAGAATCCTGAAAGAGTCACATTCTTAGTCAAGTGTACACAAAGGCCAATATTTCTGCAGATATGACTACACAATAATAAAGAAAAACAACAACCAACTGTCCTGTGTCAGGTGGAAAATTACTTCCTGTGATTTTTTTTAACCCGTATAAAAGCTTTGAACAAACTAACCTCAGAAACCACCACTGTCTTTAATGATATTCTCAGCTTCTCTGTTAAACTTTATATAAAATTTTCTCTCATTCTCCTCCTACTTGTCTTTTACAGAAATGACATATCTCTTCACACCTTTGCCTACCCATTTTTCCCACAAACACAGTTTTGAATAAAATAAGTCATTAAATATTATATTACAGACCCAAAGAAGTCATTACCTTTACCATTTGTCAAGAGCCAGTTATGTGCTGGTCTTTGCTAGTTATAACCACTTTCACCTGATTCTTTTTAGATTTTTCCATTGTATTTATAAGTAAACTTATGTTCAGCAAATTTAAGACTCCTCTTAACACAAATATATATCAAAAATTGTTTAGCTCCACCTTCTCTCCCTTTAGACAACTAATTCAGATTAGTTTGGACACAAGGGAGGAGCAGCTCTAAAGAATTCTTTGAGCAATGATTTTCCTCATTGTCTGAGATCCGTGTTGGTAGAGGGGTTGCAGGCATGTGCTTGCAATCGTATTGCAACCCAGGGCTTAGTGTTTGGAGCTGAAAAACTTCTTTATCTCCTTCTTATGAATCTGAAATTGTCAGAAACCATTTCTTTCATAAATCACAGAGAGTAAATGAATGCTTTCTAACTTTTCCATCCACTCATCATATAGAAACATGAGGTAATATCCTCCTTCATTCACAGAGTTTAGCAGCTACTGGTTTTTAAAATCTGTTGGTCAATGTCCTCAATATAAAGTCTTTGAATATTCTCCACAGCTTCTATGCTGGGCTGAAGGACCTGCATCAGGTTTTTGCAGGTCAGGTCTTTTTACAGATATTCATGGATTCTTTCCAGTTTTTACCTCCACCTCGTAGTGTGTGGAACACCATCCACATAAGGGCTCCCTGAAGCGATAAGGCCACTAATTAAATAGTCTGACATACAGTTTGCATTCCCATATCAGCCTTAGGCAATACCTCAATTACTGTGAACTCGGAGCCAAACCTGGCAGTATTTCAAGGCAGAACCCACAAGTTTGTCGCCACTGAACCTCCAGAGACTCTAAACGATTAATAATAGTGGCTTTATGTAATCTGCAGCACAGCAAAGTCTTATTTTTCAGTCATCTTAAAAATCACAGAAGCTAAGAGCTTCTGTGTCTCTCCTTTTCTTTCTACTGTGTCTCTCCTTTTCTTTCATGGTTGCTCTCCCTCACTAGAAATTATCAAGGCCTTAGGCCCATGTGGGGAATCCCTCAGAGCCCCATACCCTCAGCGACAATCTGCAGCTGAGCATCCCTTGCAGCAAGCAGGGAAGCCATCAGGAGCCCAACAATACTCTACCCTACCCTGTAGCATCCATTTGTCTCTCAGGACCTGGACAATGTCTCACTGCCAGCACCTGCCAAAGTAACTTCAAACTTGGAAATGTTATAGAAAGCCAATATGAAGGATACAGTCAATTAAAATGAAGCAAGGATATATCTGCTATTATATCTACTGATACAGTTGGAAAAAAAACAAGCAGCTTTCAGGCACACAGATTGTTTTTCAATTAAAATTGAGATTCTGTGTTTATTGTAGATCCATGCAAACATTGTTTGCTGTAACCTGATAAAGAGCTTGTCTTTATGAGGATGGATACCATATTAATTTGCTCCTAACATTCAACATTTTGAAAAATTGAGTCATTCACATTTCAACATTTTAACTGTGCTCTATTTTTTTTTAATTTGCCTGCACTTGCAAATACATGATTCTTATAAATATAAAAGCTACAGTTAGCTTGGTGTAATTCACATTTTATTCTACAGAATTCTAAGCCAATACCTTCAATTACTTTCTGAGTATGTCTTAAACTAGCATTGTGTTTTTCCTAAAACTTCCCATAATATTAGACCATTGCCAGCTAAAAGGAAGAATCAGGAGCAGCTGTAATTTGATAAGCAATTATACTAATGTACTTGTTTTTAACAGATTTCAGTTAATTCAGGCAGAGGAGGATAGCTATGAAGTTGTGATTTTGAAATGTGAGAAGTTCTGCATTGTCACATTAAAAATAAAACACTTTATATGTTTTATGTAACAGTTCAAAGAATGAGGAAACTATTTTTTTGACTGGTATAAAACTGAAAAGCTAACATTGCAATTGTGGGAGACTGAGCTTCTGCTAAAATAAAAAATCATAATTGGGATCTGGGATATAAAATCTATGGATTGAGATTTATCCTAAAATAGTAATTAGAACTTGCCAAGCAAAGTCACCCAAATCAAAGTAAGGTTTATGCAAGCTAGATAAATGTATTGGGTTCGCGTGGCAAGGTTTTGGTAGCAGGGGGGCTTCAGGGGTGGCTTCTGTGAGAAGATGCTAGAAGCTGCCCCCATGTCTGATAGACCCAATGACAGCCGGCTCCAAGATGGACCCGCGGCTGGCCAAGGCCAAGTCCATCAGGGGCAGTGGTAGCGCCTCTGGGATAACATATGTAAGAAAGGCAGGGGAGGGGGGAACGACTGCGCAACTGCAGCCAGAGAGAGGAGTGAGAATATGTGAGAGAAACAACTCTGCAGACACCAAGGCCAGTGGAGAAGGAGGGGGAGGAGGTGCTCCAGGCGCTGGAGCAGAGACTCCCCTGCAGCCCGTGGTGAAGGCCATGGTGAGGCAGGCTGTCTCCCTGCAGCCCATGGAGGTTAACGGTGGAGCAGGTATCCACCTGCAGCCCGTGGAGGACCCCACGCCGGAGCAGGTAGATACCCGAAGGAGGCTGTGACCCCATGGAAAGCCCATGCTGGAGCAGGCTCCTGGCAGGACCTGTGACGCCATGGAGAGAGGAGCCCACGCTGGAGCAGGTTTGCTGGCAGGACTTGTGACCCCGTGGGGGACCCACGCTGGAGCAGTCTGTTCCTGAAGGACTGCACCCCGTGGAAGGGACCCACGCTGGAGCAGTTTGTGAAGAACTGCAGCCCGTGGGAAGGACCCACTTTGGAGCAGTTTGTGGAGGACTGTCTCCCATGGGTGGGACCCCACACTGGAGCAGGGGAAGAGAGTGAGGAGGAAGGAGCAGCAGAGACAACGTGTGATGAACTGTCCACAACCCCCATTCCCCATCCCTCTGCGCCGCTCGGGGGGCGGAGGTAGAGAAAATCGGGAGTGAAGTTGAGCCCGGGAAGAAAGGAGGGTTGCGGGAAGGTGTTTTAAGATTTGGTTTTATTTCTCATTACCCTACTCTGACTTTTGATTGGCAATAGATTAAATCAATTTCCCCGAGTCAAGTCTGTTTTGCCCATGATGGTAGTTGCTGAGTGATCTCCCTGTCCTTACCTCGACCCACGAGCCTTTCATCGTATTTTTCTCCCCCCAGTTGAGAGGGGGAGTGATAGAGCAGCTTGGTGGGCACCTGGCATCCAGCCAAGGCCAACCCATCACACCCCACAACAACATCTTACAAAGCTTGAACTCATTTCTCTTTTTTGGACTCTTCAAATACTTGGCCTCTTTCTTGACAAAAGTGCCCCAAACTGGGTACAACATGAGGCCCTACTAGATAACTGGATTAAATCTTTACCAAGATTTAAGATTTCATTAATATGACCAGTCGCTCTTAGAAGACTTTGTATCTCTTCATCACAAGATTCTTCCTCGCCTTTTCTATACATTTAATGAGTAAATAGCTGCGAATATTGCAATGTGATATCTGGGTAACATCTGAAAATACACCATTGATACAGCATGTGCTACAGTGCAAGCTGTGAACTAATTGATAGCACTCAGGGTTATAAAAAATACTGTCCAGGTTAATAAACAATGTGAACTTAATCTGAGAGTAAATAAACTGGAAAAGATGGAATTTGCAGTAGTACTTCAAGGTAAAGTATTAATATATTTTTAAATGAATGACTATGTCTACTGAAGAAAAGGGGACTAAAACAACTGAGGGAGAGTTTAAGGCAACTTTCCAGGTGGACATTTTTCTCATCAGAGTATAGAATATAGGTAATGTAGCCCAAATTTTCACTTTGTCCCACGGGAAAGGATGCATATCAGAAGAGACTCATCACTGTGGGAATCAAAGAGCAAACAAAAGAACTGGTAGAATAGTTGCATGTGCTGACCACTGCTAGAGAAAAAAAAAAAAAAAGACAATGCATTGTGTAAGTTAAATAGTAGAATACATAAATTAGGGATATTTTCCAGTACTTCAGAGACATTTTATGAGAGAAGGCTAAGGTTAATTTTTTTTAATGTAAGAAATACATTGCATACGTGCTGGTAGCCACCCTTCCAAAAATACTCTGTACACCTGTGTATGTTCAATTTATCTTTTAGGTGACTCTTGCACTGCTATTCCCATTACATTCCATAACCAACATGCTGAAAGTTCAAGAGACACGTGTGTGTGGTGTATCTGTACATTTTATCATACAGATGATACTAAGATCCTCACAAGAAATATTTTCATGCATGAAAAGTGGAAGAAAAGCATGGCCAAAAGATCTGAACATCTATGAAAAGGACCAAAATTGCTGGGCTAAACTTACAGATACAGAAACGTAGACTTTGTTAGAAAAAATTCACACAGCAAAAGACACAGGTAAGACTGAAACTATCACCTATATACACCATTTTCCAGGCTGAAGTCTCCTAAAGTCTTGCCTAAAGTCTCAGTTCACTGATGAACACTTTTACATACAGTACTCCTGAATAGGACTATTCCTTGAATAGGTCCAGCTAATCAAGCAATCCAGATTCCTCTAAATAACTGCCAAATCTTCAGCATTATTTACATCTCCATCCGCACATTTTGTCATCACTGATTTCATATTTACTTCCTCATATCATTGCTGAAATGTTGAAAAAACTTTGAGCCTAATATCAATCTGAATAGTACCTCACTAGGAAATCCACCATTTGACGATGATTCACCCCTGGCAAGCACTTGAAATCTGTCATATATCTAATCCTTAGTCCATTTATCAAGTGCTTTTTTGCTGTGCCATAAATCTAATTTTTCATTAGAATATTATTCACTGTACTTATTACAAAAAACTTTATATACTCTATATCTACAGGAAATTTTATGCACCAAACTTCACATTCAAACAGGCCTAAAAAAATCAGGCCTGTTTGAAATGATCTATTTCCTTAAAATCACATTAACTACAATGAATTGTATTCTTGTTCTTTAATGTTTTTATCAGATAACTCTTTTTACATTATTTCACTTGGGTTTGATTTCAAGATAACCAGAATATATTTACATAGCTACCTCTTTTGCCCTTTTGAATTACTGGCACAAATGGGGTTAGTTTTCAACTGTATGGAACTTCCCCCGTATTCAAATGTTTATTAAAATTAACACTAGCAGACTAGAGATCTTAGCCAACTCTTTTCAAACTCCAGAGTCCAGTTATTGACGTCAGCAGTGGTATTCGCTCTGCTTCTGTGAGCAGGCTAGAAAGTTCTTCCTTGTTCTTATGTAACTCCTGTACATCAACCTTCCCAAATAGGGAATAGGAACAGTTGCTGAACATTTCCTGAGTAATTATCTTCACTTTAGCCATGTCCAATTTCATAATGGCCTATCCCATTAGCAGGCTCTCCTTTGTTCCCAATGTAATTGAAAAAAAAATTCTATTACCCTTTTTACTGGCAGCCATGACTTTTTTGCAATTCCTACTTTATTACCAATTTTCTATGCTCTAGATTGAAGCTCATTTCTCTCTCTTTTGCTTTTCTTCAATTTCATAGACTGTTTTTCTATTTCTGTTATCTTCATTGCGTCACTGAATTAGGGTGAGCTTTTAAGAAAATTAGTCTCTTTCCTGATACAGAATCATGACTTTGAAGATTTTCTGATAATTCTCTAGATTTAATCAGAACGCCTACTTTCTAATAAGTCTTTTTAAAGGAACCAAATTTATTAAACTTCCAGTTCAGTCAAATTTATCCATTATAATGAGGTTCAAAATATTGTTGTTTCATGGTGAATTCATGTATTATAAAATTACTGCATTTGATTTTAAAACCTCTAACAGTGATTAGACGTTCTTGCTCCATAAATTCTCCTACACTTGCTTTTAAAAGTAATTATACTTTTTCCTATCCACACTTTACAGTCAGATGTTTCCTGTTTTTATTAAATGGTCTTTAATACATTCCCTTTTGTAGCTGTATTTGTTAGTCCTTAGATGGAGTTCCCAATACCATGCTAGAGATACACCAAAGTGTGCCTATTTGAATTCAAATAGTAATTCGGGTGGAAAGCGGAGGGAAAGGGGTTGTGTGCAGAACCCAGTAGACACTCTCAAAAGTGTCTATTACTGAAAACTGTGTTACCGTACCATAGTTTTCATAGATGCCTAAAGTTAGGCACCAGAATAAAGGATGTAAAATGAGCTAAGCACAAGCGACATAATTTTCTTGGAGGCACTGATCCATAACAGAGGGGTTTTATTTTTTCAGGTGCCTAAATACGGTTTTCAATGCTTATTTTTTACAATATTAGATTGAAAATTGTAAGCAATCATTATTAAACTGTTCACTTCAAGACTCTAAAATTTGACAAGGGCTTGTAAATATTGCAAGTTGTTTCCTAAGGGAAAATGAAAACTCATAATGTCGATGGACTGGAAATCCCACACCATCCCACGAGTTGTCCCACATCCTTCTCAAAAGCATTGCCTTTATCAGGTTTTGACCTCAAATCTAATTATTCTGATTTCTTAATAGAGGGAGAACTTACTTCTATGGAGTAATGAAGGGAATTTTAAGGGGAAAAATATCTGTACTTAGAAAAGGGGTAAATAAGTTTTTAATTGGGCAATGTCCCTTCCTCACATCTGGCGGGGTGGAGGCAGTGGTTCCATATTTTTAAATACATTTTTAGTACAGTTGAGCTTTATCATAGTTCACTGTGCTGGTTTTGCTGGCATAGAGTTAATTTTCTTCACAGTAGCTAGGATGGGGCTGTGTTTTGGATTTGTGCTGGATACAGTGTTGATAATACAGGGATGTTTTCGTTGCTGCTGAGCAGGGCTTACACAGAGTCAAGGCCTTTTCTGCTCCTCACACCACCCCACCAGCGAGTAGGCTGGAGGTGCACAAGGAGTTGGGAGGGGACACAGCTGGGACAGCTGACCCCAACTGACCAAAGGGATAGTCCACACCATATGACGTCATGCTCAGCTTATAAAGCTGGGGGAAGAAGAAGGAAGGGGGGATGTTTGGAGTGATGGCGTTTGTCTTTCCAAGTAACCATTACGCGTGAGGGAGCCCTGCTTTCCTGGGGATGGCTGAACACCTGCCTGCCCATGGGAAGGAGTGAATGGATTCCTTGTTTTGCTTTGCTTGTGTGCGCGGCTTTTGCTTTACCTATTAAACTGTCTTTATCTCAACCCATGAGTTTTCTCGCTTTTATTCTTCTCGCTTTATTTCTTCCCCTTCCCACCGGGGGGAGAGTGAGCAAGTGGCTGTGTGGGGCTTAGTTGCCGGCTGGGGTTAAACCACAACAGTCCTTTTTGGCACCCAACGTGGGGCTGTAAGAGTTTGAGATGACGACAGATTTTACTGGAATGTGCTAGTTCGTATTTATAGCCGTTATTGCTGTTTAGCTATTAATTGGCAGGCTCCTGTTGTTGCCATGGGGCTTGCTTGCCTTACTGTATGTTAGACTCCAGTGCTCATCAGTGGCTGCTTTTTGCTTTCGCTGCTTGCTGTAGTGCTGTACTGCTGATCATCTTACTCTGCTGGGCCTGGGAACATTTTGATAACAGCAGTGGCGATGCGCCTGGGCTGGCAGATGGCCAGGGCATCGCTGCTGTTTCTGTGCTGCTGTACTGGACAGGCTGGAACTCCAGTGTGAACTCGAGTTGAAGGGACTGTGACCCGTGGACGAGTCCATGCGGGAGCAGGACACCCTGAAGCATCTGTGGCCGTGGATAAGTCCATGCCAGAGCAAGTACATCTCGAAGCATCTGTGGCCATGGTTACATCTGTGCCACAGCAGGTGTACCTCTGAAGGGATTGTGGCCCAAGGATAAGTCCACACTGCAGAAGGTACACCTTGAAGCATCTGGTGGCTGTGGATAAATCCATGCTGCAGCAAGTACACCCTGAAGCATCTGTGGCTGTGGATAAGTCCTTGCTGCAGCAAGTACACCCTGAAGCATCTGTGGCTGTGCATGAGGTCACGCTGGAGCACCTCAAAGTGTGTGGCCATGGATAAGCCCATGACAGAGCAAGTACGCCCCTGGAGGGACTGCAGCCATGGGTAAGGCCATGTTGGAGCAGGTTCACTCCTGAAGGGACTGTGGCTGTGGGTAAGTCCATGCTGGCTGGAGCAGGTATATCTCTGAAGGCATTGTGTCCCATGAAGAAGGCCATGCTGGAACAGGTGCAGCTCAAAGTGACTGTGGCTGTGGATAACTCTATGCCACAGCAGGTATATTCCTGGTGAGACTGTGGCTCATAGACAAGGCTCCGCTTGGAGCAGGTATGCCCCTAAGGGACTGCAGTCTGTGGATAAGTGTAAGCCGGAGCAGGGGCAAGGGGAGGAGTTCATTGCAATGTTAAGCCCTATAACCTGGCCCAAAGGGACCAGGGGTGGAGATTGTAATGGAAATACCCTTAAATTGTTGTAACCCATGATCTGGGTTACAGACATTCCCAGCATGTTATGGGAATTACCATAGCAGGAACCACCTGAACCAATGGAGGACAACCCTTACAAGAAGCAGTGGAAGTGCAGCAGTGACCTGACCTGAGCTGGTTTTGGTGCCCAGTAACTCCACACAACACACCACCTCTCCTGCCCTGAGTGACCACCATAACAGATGGAGACCAAAGTCATGAACTAAATGAACTCAGTGGACATTTGTGGACGTTTTACAGACATTTCACAGGGGTGGTCCATAGACTAGAGGAATGATATCTGTATCATACCAAAGGATGGGAAGGGTGGTGGTTGTTAATGAGGATGTAGTGGACAGTGTGGGACCTGAGCATGACGTAAATGGTATGGAATAAGGGGTAGCAAATATGCTGGTTTTGGCTAGGATAGAGTTAATTTTCTTCACAGTAGCTAGGATGGGGCTGTGTTTTGGATTTGTGCTGGAAACAGCGTTGATAAATCAGGGAGGTTTTCGTTACTGCTGAGCAGGGCTTACACAGAGTCAAGGCCTTTTCTGCTCCTCACACCACCCCACCAGCGAGTAGGCTGGAGGTGCACAAGGAGTTGGGAGGGGACACAGCTGGGACAGCTGACCCCAACTGACCAAAAGGATATTCCATACCATATGACGTCATGCTCAGCATATAAAGCTGGGGTTAAACCACGACACTTGCGTCTATCCAATGGCTATTTGTCATTAATTTTAAATATTACGTAAGTTACAAATCTTGTACAGCATAGCTGCTCACAAGAACTATGTTCCTTCTTAGGCAGAGAAAAGCAAGAAAAAAAAATTGGGTGTCATTTCTCTGACTGTAAAACTGATGTAGAACAGGTATAAGGAGAATCAGATACCCTATTAACAGATCTACTACAAAAATAGAATATACCAATGTTCATTACACTTTATTTCCGGTTTGTATTTTTGAGAAATCTTTTTGAGAACTCATACTGAGGTAAGAGTTTGTTCATCATTTGCAGGAGAGTACAGAGTTTTTATTCTTTCTTCACCTTTTGGCCTCTGCCAAAAATGATGATCTCGCGGAATACCAGAACCTCAATTTGTTTTTAATAAAAGTGGTTATTGTGCACAGCTTTCTTCTTACTTGTTTATTAAAAACTGAATGTCCTGATAAAAGGTATGATGAAGGCCCCACATGTACTTGTTTTCACCTGCCTGATTTTAGCCATTAATTTGATCTCAATGAAACAGCATGTCTTTGGCAAATACAACACACAATTAAACTCTATGATCTGGTTCTAATGCTTCTCTGCTCTTGCATACTTACATTTCATTTCAATTAGTTATTTAGATTTATAAATAAATGGAATGTCTTCTCCTCTCACCCCAGGCAACCAGGTAAACAAAATCTAAGCTTAATTGTGCTGTGCTTTCCTCCCTCTGCAAAATCTTTTAATCATTCCCATTGTAAAATGTAGTGTTATGAGAACCTGGGTAATAAGAAAAATTTGGTTTGTTGTCATATTTTCTGGACATTTAATCAGCTTTTGATTATGGATCCTTGTAAGCATATTAAAGGTTGCAGTTGATTGAAAAAAAGGCTGACTTCGTACTGAAAGGGACCCAGAACTATAAACTTCAGTACTTCACAATTAAACATGATTATACAAATTCTACTTATGCTATTTGATGTCAAAGAAGGGTGGGATCATGCTGTGATTTAGTATAATATAGTTAAAAAGTCAATTAACTACAAGATACAAACTCATAGAAAACCAGATTTCATTAGTTCCACTGTTCATAGAACTACTTATTTAAACACACGGGCAACTGACATTTACCAAGATTGTGAATTATTATTGGTATGGATGCAGAACGTGCTGGGTCTGACAGAGCTTGCTGGCTCAACCTCAGAAACAACAAAACAGAGATACATTAATCCCAGGACAACTCTTGCCCAGAAACAGTTCAACTTCTTTCATGTGATACAAAGGCGGAGGTTGTAAACTCAGCAGCCCTGATTTTGCTCCTGGAGAACCATCTCAGTGCCTCAGAATTGCACTTCTCAGCACTGTAATTCCAGGAGAGCTCCTTAGATGGGCACAGCAGCATGTGAACAGCAGAATGTGAGCAGGCTTAAGCCCAGCACCCAAGTTACCTAAGGATATGATGAAAAGACACCCAATGCACAAAGCCAGCACATACCTGGAAAAGCCAATGTTGAGCTTTGGAGCTAAACAAGCTTTATTGAGCCCAAAGTCAGTTCCAAGTAACTACAGAAACATTTTGCTTTTCAGACAGATTAATAATATTCATAACATCCAGATTTTTCCACTAGCCTAGAGCTTCTTAGTCACCTTTCTCCAGCATAACCCAGAGTTGACTATGACCAAAACACCAAAAAAAAGCAAAGTCCATTACTACGTTTGTTGCTAGAGGTAGATATTAAAGTCACAAGTAGTGATGTATATTTAACAGAACTATCCACTATTTATTTCTATTCTGTATTTGTGATGAAGCAGAAGGAGATGTTATATCTCACATGATGTTAAGGGTACAATAAAAGTTTACCATCTGTTGACAAAGAAAGATGTGAAGGAGCATTTGCTAAAATTAATTATTTCAGTTAAAGCTGAGTATCTTATATCCAAGATCCCCACAGTAACTAGCTGGGGAGCTCACTGGAACAGTCTAGGACTATTCTGAAGGACTGGGGGACACTTGGTGTAGTTCCAGTGTCAGACAAGGGCAAGCTTGAGCGTGAATCAGGGACTCCAGGCCAGCAACCACCCCCTGGAGCACAAAAAAGCTCCCATGCCCAGCTGTACAATGGCTCACATTGCCAGCGATGTGTAAGCAGAGGTTTGCAGGTATGAACTGCCCCTGGGGATGGTACAGACGCCTCTGTTGGGATGCTGTGCTCCAGCTTCTCACATACTTCAGGAGCTCTCGTCAGCAAGGGAGCAGCAGCCGGCACATTCCTCCACAAAGTCAGTGTCCCAGGAGACAGAAAAAAGCCAAAGCACCATGCATGGATCTGTGATGGGAACAACTGAGAGGAAGAGTGATCTGAATGAGGGCCTAGGGTGACTTTGGCCCCTGGTAAATCCCCACCTGCCAATTTTAAAAAGAACTGAAGAACAGTAATGCTGGTTTGGCAATCATGTAGTATTTTATTAATCAAAACTCATGCTTCAGGGATTCAGTCAGTCCCTTAATTACATTAGGAAGATTTCCCTTCCTTTCCTCTGCAACACACAACTGAGAGATGCATTCAGAGGGAGAGCTTTTTTAAAAACTTATGATATTGGTCAACAACAGAGAAGGTCAATCTGCTTTCTTTGCTTTCTTTGCTGCAGTCCACTTTCTTAGCATGTCTGGCTGAAGTATTCAGCTCACATGATCATATCTCCATCACTAGATTTGGAAAGTGTGAACTTCTGCTGCTGCTTGCCACAGATCATCCAGGACAACAAATATGCCGCTGTTTAGTCTCCTGACATTCGGAATGATTTTCGCTAACAGAAATCTTCGGATTATAGGGGGAGATCAGTATGCAATGTAACAGCCTTTGACATACAGAAAGTCACACTAGGTGATTAAATGGTATTCTTTGGCAAGCTGATCTGCTGAAAAATCTGACTTGCATATTCCCTACTTAAAGAAACAGCCAAGAACTTGAACACAGAAGAAAAGTAAAATAGAAATACAGACCCAGCTGTGATGGAGTCATGGGTTCAGAGGCAGAATGAGTGCTCCACAGAATGAATTCCATGGACCACTGGATCACTAACAGCAGATATTCAATAGAAAAAATAATTCAACAAGTAAGCTTTATTCTGTATAGTAGGCAGATTGAGAAGGATTCAGCTGCCTAAACATAGGTGAAAATTTTAGATGCTCCAGAAACTGGAGTTATCCACACTTGACTGGCTGGTAGACTCATCTGTAGTTGTAGCCAGAAGGAACAGGGAATCTAAAATGAAAAATATGTCTGGACACATGAATACCAATAGGTAGGTGGCAAAAGTCCATTTAACAGTCATAAACTGGGCTCTTAAATCTTCCTGTTATTCCCCAGGAAAGAGACTGGATTTTCTGTATGCTAGAAATAAAAAAGGTGTACACATCCTCGACATCAGTTTTTATTTTCCTCCCCCTTCCCCATTTTTTTGTTCAGAGTTTCATACTGAAAATCAAAAGACTAAATTTAGAAGATGAAATCTAATTGAAAAACTGCAATGGGCCACCTAAATTATGGCAATGAATTAGGGAATAGGCCTGGTTTAAAATATTGAGATAAATCAGTCAGACATCAAAGTGAATGGAATTAAAGTGGACTGATAGAGCCAAAACAAAGAATCAAACAAGTATTTTATTTTTTGGCATGGACTTATATCTGCTTATAGAGCCAACTTTGTTATGAAAATGTGGTGATGCCATACTAATAGGCTGGATTAAAGCAAAAGACAGCATTGCCTTTCTTTTCAAGGATATAATATGTCCCTACAACCAATTGTTCTTCACTGCTCCTGAAAGTTTAAAGTACTGTGTTAGACATAAGGCAACAAAAGCAAGCCTCCAGCAGTAAGTTATGCTCCTTCTTTTTTCACATTAGCTACGCTAACAATTCGCTCTGAGAAAATACAGCTACTGTGTATGACAGAGCGAAAGCACAATACCATAAACACTGAGTAAGACAGAACCAGAAGGTATGGTTAACATTGGTCATAATGGGTAATAAAGCTTATGCAGGACTTGCAGGTCCTATCATGCTGCTGTAGGAGTTTATATATATGTACACAGCATACCAATAGAGCGGTTTAATAAAGAAGGAAGATGTAAGGAAGCCCATTATTTTCTGTATCTGCATCTTGTTTCTTCCCTTCCACTTATAGGAAAGAGGACAGATAAGTAAGTCAAGCCTGACAAGTCATCAAGCAGACTATTAGCCACTTTTCTACAGCTCTGTCTGCAGGTTTGTGAGCAGGTAGGGAAAGAGCACTTTAACTATTTCCCTTCATGCCTCCATTCCTCACATCCCTCCCTCTACAGATTTGCTGAGCAGCAAAGCAAGTTTCCTTCCTCTCTGGAGCTCTCAAGTGAGACTTTCTTCCTTCTTTGGTACATCTGGATTCTGGAGGAAATGTTCCTGCTTTTAATTTGCTTTCTCCACTCTCTGCTCTCTGTTTTTAATGTTGCTCCCATCAAGACCCATGGGGTCCCCAGGGAAGAGGAGTTTGTGGGGTTTCTGCAGTGCTTCCAGCACAAAAACCGAGCAACATCTCCTTTGTAATCTGTGCCCCACAGTTGCATAAACAAGAGTTTTAACCTGCAAATGCAAACAGGGAGTGACACTGTTGATTCAAATGGTCCATATTAGCATATCACATGTAGTACAATTGGACTTAGCATAAAATCATTTGTTCTAGCCAATATATGCATTAGCTTTTTTTTTTCTCTCCAGTCAAAGTATTTGTCAAAGCAAGAATAACATTCATCTAAATTGTGATTATGGAAAATAGTTCTCCATATGATATGGTCAACCCTCCCATTAAAATATTAATTAGCAAATGATAGCAGTAAAATTTCAGGTATGTTTTTAATACTTAATTCACACATTTCATGTCCTCTGAACCATAGTTTACTTTGTAAATATTTGCTAATCTAACAAAATATGTACTGCCAGCCTCAGGTCATAATTCATGCAGATAGCAAAGAGGACTTCATGCCATTTTATAATGTGACTTTCACATTTAATTAACTCCTTTAATCTGTTAGTAGCAGACTTTTTTTCCCTAGCTCTTGTGGTTTTGCTTGTGTGACTAAAAAGCTCTGTGTACCATTCAGCACAGGTCAGCTTCCTCCCTCTCTCATAGCAACAAAATCCTGGCTACCTCTGAAGTGGATATGCTAAATGGGAGGGATTTCACACCATCTCTTGTCTCTCTAGCTTACATGCACAAAATGCCACGGTTCTGCTCAGAATGTGTTTTTCAGCAACAACCATTTTGTGTGTGATGCGAATCAGTTTGTTATTGATGACCACATCTACTCAGTAATAAAAATATCTCAATAATATAACTAGTCTGTTTTATGTTCTTTCTTAATTCAGTAATGTATGGTATATACAGACATTCTTTTCCCAATTTTTTAATTTTCCAGAAGCCATGCTTAAAGAGCATGAACTTTTACAAATCTACTTGCTATTCTTGCTTAGATAAGAAAGCCACATTCTTCTCTGGATGCTTCACTTAGACAAATACTTGATGCTAGCAATTTCTTGCACCAATACATTAAGCATTACGTTGAACATTGTAGGCAATTTTTTCTGACACAACTTATACTTTTTGCTAACACAAGGTCCAGTCCTGTAACCCTGATTCAAATGACCTCATGGGAATAATCTCACTAATTTCAGTAAATCTATTTGCATTGGTGCTGTTCAATATTCTACTCCGGCTTCCTAAATCAGACCATTAGCAAAGATATACAAAAGTATTCAGCCATAGGCAACTTGTATTTCCCTGTTTCTAAATTAATTAGCTTATCCTGCAGCATAAACAGCTCTTATTTTCCACAAAGCTTTAAAGGAATGAACTGGTCACAATTAAACTCTTCTTTTATTATGACATCTGTTATTTTTTCATTATCCATTACTAAATTTTGTTGGGTGCCCTGCAATCAGAGAATGTTTTGTTGCTGAGTTCAGTGGTAAAAGGATTGTTTCTACAAGGCACAACTGAAATATCTCCTGACCAGTTTGATGAGCTTCTGAGCTCCCTTCACTTCTAATGAAGCACCATCACTTAGCAATGATAGAGCATTTACTAGCTCTTAATAGCTTTTATTGAGAGATACTATTTACGACAGCAGAACTAAAAGTGAGTATAAGCATGTGCAGGGTGACAGCTTTGACAAGAGGTTCTGCAAAGAATATTGCTAATGCAACACCTTACTCCTCAGAGCAAAGGCAGGCAATGTGGTGCGTTGCTGACCAAGCTGCTATGTTAATGCTAGAATAATTATTGAAGTTAAAGGGGTTTTGACTTAATGGTAAAAGGAAAAATTAAATACATTTACCAGTTTGGCGTAGTAATACTGCCCAAATCCATTTAACCTCATTTACGTTCATCTACATTGCTGCAGTGATGCTTCTCTCCTTTTATCTAAGTCAAAATTCTGGTTTGATAGCTTTGCTGGAAGGGGAATATGAGAAACAGAAGGTCTGCTGCAGCTGAAGGGAAAAGGAAAGATCAGGACCTTCAGTGTGACTGCAGTGTGCGTTGCCTGAATTTTCCTTTCCCTCTCCTTGGACAAATAAGAGTGCTTCTAGTCTAGGTTACCATAGTTTCTGGTTTCCTTAGTAACCCCTTTGAGAGCATTCATGTGTTTGTGTCAGCAGGAAAGGGTGTGAGGGGGTCTGAAATGGAATACAAACCTCTCAAACTTGGAGTGAAAAAATCCCAAATTTTCTTCTCAATCAACAAAACAAAACCAAACTTAAAACAAGCAAAGTCTCACTGGAAATCAACTGAAATAATTATGACTGGGTATAATTTAAATCATGATGTGACAAGGACAAGTTTGTTCTCAAATCAAAACCATTTAGGGTGTCCAGGGTAAACCTGGAAGTTGAACAGAAGAAAAGCACACTTCTGATCCTCAGGATGGGAATTTGGAGTTGTGAACTCTGACTTGCAAGGATGTTTTCTTTCTAGAGTTTTGTTGCATGGTAGTTACAAAGAAAGTGGTTACCCAGTTGAGGTGTAATATTAGCAAACAAAACCAAGGCCAGTAAGAATTACGTGTTTTCTAGTAGCTTTGTGTAAGTATAATGGAAATGCTGTCATAATAATAGACCCGGTAATATTTTGTACAGTACTTCCTCCTCCCTTCACCCAATTGGCACTAAATACCAAAATAATGTGTTTTATGAGTTAATGACTTGATCTTGCTTTTTTTTTTAATCTGAAGTAGTGGATATGCTCCTTAACTACTTGAGAATTTAAATTTATATTTATATTTAAGTGTAGACATTTATTTACGTTTAAAGAAAACTATTTTTACTAGTAGCCTTCACTGACCCTTATTGTTGTGCATCTGTCCTGCCCTAGGAAGAAACTTGTCAGTAGATTTGCGCTTTTGCTCTTTCGCTCTTTTTTGTTCTTGAAGAGCCCTTTTGTGTTTGGAAGCTATGCAGACACTTAACTGAAGCAAGTCTTAGCTAAACAGCATAAAAAATGAATATAAGAAAAAACATTTTTACTGTGAGGGTGGTTGAACACAGGAACAGGTTGCTCGGAGAGGTTGCAGAGCTTCCATCCTTGGAGATAATCAAAACCCAACTGGACACAGCGCTGGGCAACCTGCTCTGAGCAAGGGGGTTGCACTAGATCTCCAGAGGTCCCTTCCAATTTCTGCTGTTCTCTGACTCTGGGATTCTGTGAAGTGTGTAATGGTTGGGAAACTGGCTGAATGCATATCACTGAGAGAACTAGAAAAAGCCTACAATTCATGTAAGGAGGCAGCAGCACATGTAAAAATGCTGTTTCACAAATGTAATACTTTTCTAAGTTAGTTTATAGCATTTGAGAGTTTAAAGTGTAAGTGCTTTTGAGGATATTTCCATATAAAAAATAGAAAATAGTAACTACGGCATTGGTATTAAATAGGTCTAAGGTCCTAACAACAATTTTGGTAATGATGGGATTTTGAATTATAGGGATTTGGGGAAGTTAGAAGAATTAGAAGTTACAGTCGGAAGAGTTTCATTTTTATATGACAAAAGGTACAACTCTTGTCCAATACAAATGGGAGAAAGATGGAAAACAAGTACATAGACAACTTGAGAGTAATATGAAGGATGAAATGCTGTTAGAAAGGCAACAACATAAACATTTATAGGGTTTTTTGTTCATATTTCCCATTCTTGTCCCTAAGCTGTCATTCCTCTGTACTGTTGTTGGCTTGCTGTGTTTTTGAAGGCAGTAATGGCAAAGCTGTTGATACCACTTTTCTAATTTTTGGCTCCTGTGCCAATGTTTTTTAACTTATAGTAACAGATTGCAAAATACATTTGTTGATCTTTGTCTAACTGATTTTCTAAAATGAAAATAAGAAAGAATGACATAGGTCAGCAATGAATGGTTTAGTTTGTTTCTATGAGCTTCTTCTCAGAAGTGGTTTGAAAAAAAATTGAAGTTTTTATATACTGTGCATGAATGGACCATTAGTAACGGCCTCATTCTGTATACAACACATTACATATACATCTTTAATCAGGTAAGCAGTTTCAGTAGGTGGCTCCTAATGAGCAATTTGCTACATTTCAGAGGTGATTTATTGATTGGGTTTCCATTAATTATCAGTAGGAGCTCTACCCTTCAGTAGATATGTCTCCGTTGGCCAGTTTATTGTCCTTAAACTATTCTCCGATCCTACCTTTGTTTGATGTTCATTGCCTTGAATCTTGTAGAATATTTACTTCAGCACAAAGAGGAGAATCAGAACAGTAATGTTTTGCACCTGTTTTGCTGAGACAAAAGTAACTACCTATTGTCCACATCAAAAAACAGTCAGGACCTTTTCCTTCAGATAAATGTCACTAAAAACACATGGGATCACAGTGCACCACTTAAAAGTCTGACTCAAACCTCAGTAAAATCAGTGGGAATCTTTCTATTTAATTGAATAAACTTCAGATCAGATCCTGAATAGCCCTGGCTTATATTATAGTCAATGAAATCTCTTTCCTCTAAGAGGCAGAAGTGACTCCCTAGTGACTTCTAATGCTGTTTTTGAAACGTAGAAAACTGTAAAGATTAACTCTATCCCTGCCAAAACCAGGACAATGAGAGTGCAGGATAACAAAGAAATAATTGAAAATACCATTGCCACAGTTTACTTCTTAGTTGCTGACCACAAAATTCAAGATTCAGCTCAACTGAAAAAAAAATCCAAAACCCTACAGTGAGGACTGTAGTTTGTATGTGTCCAGACTCCTGGGAGAATTTCCTTCCTCACGCTTAAACAGTCTGGACTGTAGGGGCTACTTATAATTTGGGCATCATTTTTGGTTTGCAGACTGAAAATACTCACATATTAAGTAGAATGCTTTTAACATAAAATACTAGTATAGCACGTTAGTGCTATAGCTAAGAATAATATTTTTAGAAAGATACATATTATTGCATATTAATAAATCTTTCTTCTTAGTAAAGTGGGTTCCTTCCAGATCTTGATGTTTACTATTCAGTAAGATGAAACAAACAAGTGTTTGTGAACAACTTTCAGGTTTCATATGAAAAAAATAATGAGCGTTCTTTAATAGACAAAAAAAAAAAATCACTGAAGTTCTATTCACCGATTAGCAACTAGCTCTCATAACAGAAATAAGTCTTTTCTAACCTAGAAACATGCATAAATATGATAGTAAGGAATCATGAATTGGATAGCATACTTATTACAATACCATATATTGTACTCATCACAGCCACAGAATCATATATGAAGTATCCAGTACAGTATGTTACTAAAATGCCTTTCTTATACAGATAAAGTTATACTTCAAACATCTTAAAATACATTTCCATAAAGCCTGCAATCAGATGTCTCAGAGGATTAGCAAATCGATGCCTATACTTTCAGTTACAGGTACATGATTCAAGTGTCAAAAGGTTGCGGTTATTAGAACTTGTAACCATCTGATGGTGTTTAATAGCTCATATAATCCAGGTCACACCCCACTTTCTTGCAGTAAGTGATGTTGCCCCACAACAGAGAGAGATACTAACTGGCACACTTGGTGACAACCTTAAGGTAAGGAACTTGAATAATAGAGGCTTAAATGATCTCTCAACATTTGGGGTGCTACCCCAAACCAGGGTTTAGGCAAAATGATACAGGGAACTTTTCATTAACACTGTCTGGTATTGAAACTTGATCACAAAAATATTACATTACCATGAAAAAGAGCCCAGGGGATAGTCTTTTTTTGTACATGATGGCTATTTTTAACAGTTCTTATTCTTGAGTGCTAGGTAGCAGTACAGGGATAATCTTCAGCTATGAAATCAAAACAGCGATGCCATATGATACTGATTTCAGCAGAGGCTGTCTGATAAAGTTGTTGGAGGACTAGTCAGAAAGGTGTCTCATTCTGATTAGACTACTTGTTTCTAGTAACATTGTAATTTGTTCGGGTTCAGAGGCAAAGAAAGAAATTTGTGATCCTTATTTTCACCCCCAGTAACCCACTGGCTTTGTGTACTTTTCACAGTACAATGAGAAGCACTGAATTTCCAAGGTAGTATTAAATAGATGCATTGTCAGTAACACTAAGAAAATCCCTACTCTTACACAGTTAATTAGTCTTGTTACATTAATTGAAAACCATTCAGAACTCAGATCTGAATGGAGGGCGATCTGGGAAAGCGGCCAAGTAGGGTTTTAGAGAGCGATGCACAATGCACCTCTCCACAGCCCGCTGGAGGCAACGGACGTTGCCTTCACAGGGCAGTGGATCAGGCTACGCTCCTATTCAAAAATGTCGCTGTGGAGCCATGTATTTATTTTAAGTAATTGCATTTAGTAGCGGGTATAATAGTGAAAAAGGTGGAAAGGGAAAGCTTTTTAAAGGGCTTTCAGCAATTAAGAAGCAAGGAAGGTATCTTCTTCCAATGACCGTAAGGGTGTACAGAGGGCAGATTGATAATGGCTACATGCTCTTCAGGAAATAGCTGTGCCCTCTTGCAGGTGTTTGCAATGTTCACAACACATTTTTGCCTCTTTTTTTTTGTTCCCAGTTTGGTTCTTTGAATAACAGAATGTTAATAAAATAGCAATAGATCATAAATAAAAAAGTAGATCAAATATTCTGTTTACACACAGAAACTGAACTCTGCAGTGTAGCAAATAGGAAAAATAGGACTAGGATGAAAACATTTTTAAGAACTGGATAACTGAATGTGAAGACACGTTTGCTCAGCTCTTTCTGAGCTTCCACTCTAGAAGAAAAGATAAAATACAGTAAAAGTACTTTATGATGGCTTTCTCTTACTAAAAGGCAAAAATATAGAAATACAGAAAATTAGGAATTATATGTACATTTGGATTCTAGTTTATGGAAAATTGAATTACAGTGCACGTGTCTTAAGGGAAATAAATGTGTTTGTAGCAGGTTACCCTTGGCCAAGGACCAAACTCCCACCCAGCCGCTCTGTCACTCCCCCTCTTCAACAGGACAGGGGGAGAAAATAAGATGGAAATACTCATGGGCTGGGATAAAGACAGGGAGATTGCTTACCAGTTATCATCATGAGCAAAACAGACTCGACTTGGGAAAAATTAATTCCATTAATACATTAAAGTACAATCCATTAAAATAGATTTGGGTAGTGAGAAGCACAGACAAAAATTGAAACACCACCTTCCCCCCCTTTTTTCCCAGACTCGACTTCCCTCCTTCACTCCCGCCTCTTCTTACCTTCCCCCAACCCTGAGTGGTGCGGACTGGGGAGGGGAATGGGGGGTTGTGGTCAGTCCATAACAGTTTCTCTCTGCCACTCCTTCCTCCTCACACTTTTCCCCTGTTAGAGCATGGGTCCTTCACAGGCCACAGTTCCTTCAGGGAATATCCCCCTACTCTGGCGCGGGGTCCTCCACAGGCTGCAGGGAAATACCTGCTCCAGCACCTGCAGCAGCTCTTCCCATCCTTCTTCTCTGGCCTTGGTGTTTGCAGGGCTGTTCCCTCCCCACCCCAATCTGTCCAGTGTTTTCTTTACTTTCTTAAATACGTTTATCTAGAGGTCCCCCTCACATGACTGAGGGGCTCAGCTGTGCCCTGTGGTGGGTCCGCTGGAACCAGCTGGAACCGGCTGTGTCTGGCACGGGCAGCCCCGGCCTCTGCTCACAGAGGCCGCCCTCCAGCCCCCTCGCTGCCAACATCTCACCAAGTAAACCCAGTAGAGTGTTTGATTCAGAAATTTGATTAAAATTAAATATGAGGGAACACAAATATATTATGCAAGGCTCTTGGTAAGGAAAGCCTCTTGTATTACCTTTGGAGGTAGTAACAAAATACTCCTGAACAGTTGTAGGATATTTTTTATATTCTTGTGATACAAGCTGATCCAAATTAAATCCAATTGTACATTGAAAGTTAGTAGTAGTACTGGATTTTCTGACAAATATATAGTTCTTCAAAGAGGCAGATCATTTGTTTTCTGGAATATGTTGACAAACTGCTGGAAAATATTCAGTTCTTTTGGGAAATAAGGCTTCGAAACACAGGATGGTGTTGAAAGTCTGTGTGGAAAATAAAGATATGCACCTGAAGGCTCCCCTCTTTTTGTCATACTGTGGTTGGACTAGTAAAGGTATCGTTCCTTAAAAATACTGCCTTTTTAGATCACTACAGAGTTCATTCCAATGTCCTGAATACCATCAGATTTTTAAGATGTTTTAGTAATTAAGACTGTCATTAAATGCTGTAATTCATTGCTATAGTGTATGTGCTCTGTTTTCCTCTCCCTTTTCCTCCCATATGTATGTCATAAATTACTCTAATTCCAGATATCTTATTATAGCCATCCTTATTCGTTCCTGTGCATTGTCTTTGACTTTTTTGCTACTATGACTTTTTTTCTTTTTTAACTACAGATCATTTTGTGACCTGAGCTCTTTTTGTAATAATGGAAAAAACCTGGGATCAGGGCATACATTTAGCAAAAATTGATGCTTGAATTATTAAATACAACTCTATTCCCACGTGCAGTGAGAGACAAGTAGAAAATGGAAGCTGTCTATAATTTAATTATAGTACATACAATAATAATCAGTTGTCATTAGGACCCTGATTTTCACTGTGATGTGAAATGCCTAATTCACAACAGTGAGGCATTGTGTGGCTTGCAGAGTAGGACCGAGTCCTTTTTTGTGCAAAACTGGACTTTTTATTTATTTCTAGTATTTATTTCTGGTGACAGTATGTCACTCTAAACTTCTAATTGCACACAGTGAATACATGACACTAATAGGTATTATAACTTAAAGAACCCCTAGCTTACAAATAATTTATTTTTAATGCAAATCACAATAGATGGGCATATTCTAGAAAAGGAATCAGAAACAGTACATCTATAGGATTTTGTCTAAGGAACTGATTAGACATCTATGAAGGAGAGGTGTAAGTTTGATTCAAGTTGCTGGACAATTGATGCTATGGTGCTGGTGATGATTAAGCAGCAAAACACTCTCAATGCTCTTCAGCTGCTCTACAGCCTTAATAAAGAAACCCAAGAGGTGAACCAGGTCAGTTTTGCGCCACTTCAGTCAGTCTTTGTGGCTGGGCAAGGCTGAACAAGTCTGGTCCCTATGAGAGTTGGGATTCGAGGCAGGCCCTGGAGCAGTGAGTAGTAGCCTCTGGAAGAGCCCATGAACCCTGTAGCACCTGGCAGGTCAGAGTAACCATCTCTAATGGTTTTTTTAGTGGCAGTTGCGGACATATCCAGCCCCTCTTTTCCACCCACCAGCAAACACAAAGAATTTCTGTAAGAAACATCAAAATGTTCTCTACTGCATGGGTTTGGGTTTTGGAGGCTTTTTTTTTTACAGTTTTCACACTCAATATTGAGTGCCCAAACCGGCACACTGAAAATGGCTACTAGCTCCCACTGAAATTAAGAGATATTACTTTTAGACCAGCTGAGTTTTCCCATTCCGTTGAAGAACCCTTTTCAAGACTACCTGAAAAACATACAAAAACCAAACACCAGATTCAAGACTGCACCCCACTGCTAATATACAATGGGAATCACAATACACTGCTTGTACAGGAGCTTGATTGCTGACAATTTCACAGTCACTTTTGCCACAAGTCACAAACTTTCAGTGCAAAAGGGTTTTTTAAGGCCTTAGCTCTCAAACTGATGCCATGAAATGAGACTTGCAGTTTTCATGTAATCGAAATAATGATTTCAGGCTGTCATAGTTGCAAGCACATTCTTGAATGCATGACGCAGGTGCAACTTGTGGATTTACAAACCAAAATGTAGACCAGTTATTTACAGATCTGCTCTGCAGCTGCAGAGTGCTTGGAACTGCCTACCCTAGTGCCCATGTCATATACCTGAATGCCTTTTTCTCTCCCTTACTAGTTAAAACTGCAGTCTGAATTCTTAATAGTGCCTTGATCCAGCACTAAAATAAGGAATTGCATACTGGTCACACTAAACCCACCGAGCTCAGTGTCTAGCAGGGACAAGCACACTCCACTCAAGTGTGCCATGAGGAAGGCTTTTACCTCAAGTAAAGCATAGAAATGATCCCATGCCCATCCCCTTTCATCTAAACATTTGTTTTTACACCTGTCATACAGGACTAAATATAGCCTGATTCTGTGCTCCGCTACCATATGTTGCCAGTTTCTGAGTGCAGCAAAAGTGGGTTTAGATTTAAAAGGTTCTATGCAAATTCCAGCTGCTAATGGCACTCATTTTTATGTTCAAAAGGGGTTTACTGCTTTGTGTAGATGTTTAATTTCTACTTGTAGTTACTTAAGGTATATTCAGACATCAGATGGCACTTGTCTAAATTTTATATGGTATATTCATCCTGTACACCTGTGAAAGATTCTTGAGAAGAATAAGGTACAGCCAACTACTCACAGAAAATGTTAGTTCATGTTAATCAGCACATTATGAAAACACAAAAGTCATTGCTTAAACTCATAGTCTCCATATATTTAGTCCTTACAGATTACATCTTTTCAAATAGAATTAGAATTATGGCCTTGTTATTACACACTTCCACAAGCAAAATGGGGTGTTCTGGAAGCAGGTTAAGGGAAGCATGCCTCCCAATGTTTGGGACAAGACACTTGCTCATAACCTGTACATGCAAACACCTTTAGGTCAGGCACGAAGTAAATCCACAAGCAAATACCACTCTGCACATGAAGCGATAACTTTTTCCAGCACAACTGGAAACTGAACTTTTTGTAGTAAGTGCAGCAGAGCAAGCCTCCCATGAGTCCCACAGAGTGGCAGCAACAGAAGAGACCATCTGTGGAAAATTAAATATGCCAGGCACCTCATCTCATTGTTCTCTGCAGGAAAAGAATCAGCCCTTTCATACCCTTAGTCCTATTCCAGGAATGTTACAAACTCATGAAAGGGTTGAACCCCTAGTTCAGTCATCCGGATCACTTATATTTATCCTGATTCAGCTAAGCTGTTCCTTGTGAAGCATTTTCACTGAAGCTCTCACCTCATCCAGGTGCTGCCTAATCACAGCTTTTCAGATCTGGCCTGCATCACCTCACAGACCTTCCTCAGCATCAATTCTGCCCTTTTTTCCTAGAAAGTTTAGGCCAGGTGGAAAAGCCTGGCTATGGTTTTGTTCATAGGAAAAGAGGGTAGAAGAAAAGTTGTCACTACTACATCCCATAATAAATACTTCATTTTTTGGCTTCCAGTTGTCTCTAGTAAGTCTTTACAACACCTTTAATACTTGATGACCTCTCGGAGAATTATCTTTTTGTTACTCTGTAGACCCTGAACCAGGAAAACTTTTATATGCAGTCCAAGTTCATGCTTATTTTAAAGAGTGTCCTCCCACCCTTCTGGAGAACAGGACTTTCTCCAAACCTGTGTTCAGAGCAGGGAAGAGGATTTGGAAAACCAGTATGACCATCTGATAGCTTATAATCTATATCTTTATAAACTGACAAGAAACACCTGAAACATATGGCAATTCAAAGTCAAAATGTTGCTCGATATTTCAAAATACTGATTAATCAATTTCTTCAGTGGTGTGGAATTCACTAGTGCAAAACAGCAGCTATGACACCTTGTGGAACCCACACCTTTTTTGTCCTGCCTAAAAGGCAATGGGTAGAGCAAACAGGAGAAATGCAAAAAACTTAGAAAACTAAAAGAAAACTCGGGGGGGGGGGGGGGAGATCAAAAGCTGGTTGAGTGTACTTTATCTTCAGGTGCCAGACTTGAAATACATGAAGTGCTTTTGATTTTCAGGAAGCCCCAAACTTGCTTTCTGAAGACCAGTTCCTGTAGGACAAGGCACACTGGGAATTCCTTGTCCATTCAAATTCCTTTGAAAAGTATCGGCCAAAGTTGGTTTGAGTTTTCTTAGCTCTTCAACTAAGCTGACAAGTTGTCAGTTGCTCTTCTGAAGAGATACATTATAGGATGATTTGAGGTTGACTTTTCTTGAAACTCAAACCAGGCTCCAGCAATGAATTATATAAAACTGTTAATCCAGAGCTTGTATAACTAGCGTGTAACTATTAACTTGTGTAACTTGTAGAACAGTTACATCATCCTATTTTGCATCCGCCTTTTTCTATTTTATGCAATTAAAGACAGTGACATGAAAAGACCATCAAATAGGTACAGGACACATAATGATAAAAGGTTTTATAGCCATAATTCTGGGAAGAGTACGTTCCTCACAAAGAAGTTACACAACTCATTCTTAGAAGTGCCAATAAAATCTTTATTCCTCTCCCCCACCCTTTCCCATCCACACACACACACGCACAAATTTTTATACTAAATTTTGGAAAAACGTATTTTATTGTATTTTCAGAGTTAGCCTGTTTGTCATTCATCTAGTTTATTCACTATTCTGTATCTATGTGAGGCTTTCAAGAGCTTCATATACATACCATACATATATAAATATATGTAAATTCCTTCTTTATCCTATCCCTTCATTAGGTATCAGAAAAAAGATTTTGAAATATTTTAGGTCAGGTCTGGAAATACTCACTGCTAGGTCATGCTGTTCTGAACATACTGTCTTGTAAAAGAGCATAACTGGAAACTTGTAGATTACTGCATTGGACTACTGGGATTCCAGTCTCTCCCAAAACTTTAAAAGCATTTGCAATAAACCTCCTAGCTAGAGAGTCATCAGTCACATAATCAAAACATGCATTTTTAGAGATAATCCTTTTAATCCATTTTGAAGTTTTGCATTTCACGACAGAGAGCACAGGATGATCTAGTAAGGCAGAACATAAACAGCCAAACTGTACTGCAGATTTGGCTAGGGATTTCTTGGGTCAGAGCAGGCAAGCAGGTTTCTAATTGTCACACACCGTGTCTTCCTCTGAAGTAATGAATCATGGTTTCTTTCTTTCACAGAGCACTTCAGATTTACAGGGTAAGTGCTTTTTTCTTTCTCCCCCCCCCCCCCCAAAAGAGGAAATAAAAGTCACAAAATAAAAGGGGGTTTCTTGATCAGAACAATGGCAAAACCAAAAGTGACAGAATAAAATCAGACATTTCTGTGGAGCTTATTACAACAGCAGGTACAACTTAACAAAATCCAAGAAAGGATTAGCTTTTGGGGAATAGAGTTTCTAATATATATTAATTAAAGATACTCTAAAACTTTTAACTGAAAGACCTAGGAAAAAACTAAACTCACGGTTTAAACCAAACACTGTGTATTAGAAGTTAGGATGGCATTTAACGTATGGGAAAATTTTTTACTGTAGCTGCTTATTGGAGTTTTTGGTACTGTCTTCTTCAATCTATACTACTGGACACTGGCTATTGGAAAAGTCTGGCTATGGGTTTGATCCACTGTGTCAATTCCAGTATATGTATTCTGTTTTTTATTACATTGATAAAGTACCATAACTTCACAGACTGAAAAGGCAAAAGTGCTACCTAAACAAATTAACAAAGCTAAAAAAAGCTTAAACAGTATTTCTTAGTTACAGTATTAGATTATGTGCAGTACAGGTGAATTCCTCTGAGGTGGCTCATAAATTTGAGACAAAGACTTTGCCTCCTATAAAGTCTGAAAGTTGCAGGTGCCGCCTTCTGTAAATATTAATAATGGCACCAGAGCGAGTGCCACAAGCAAAGGGCACTCGGCCACTCAGAGCCTTCCCAACAAAACCCGCACTACCACATAGACTCCGTAATGCTCGTTCTCGAAGATTCCTATAAGATTGCAGATATAAAGGAATTTTTCTATATATACCACAACAATACATGGATTAAAGACCGCAGTTACTCCTTCATTGCTACTTGCATTCTGGATGTAGCATTTAAATATTTTTTGCAGCAGTCAGGAAAGCTTCGGTGTGCTTTTGACCGCTCGCAGTGACTGACCCAACCCAAACTACATCCGTCCCCCAGCCTGTCTTCTCTAACTGCACTCCAAAATATACTCTTCAACCGTAAACTACTTGAAAGCAGCTGCACTTAATCTCTTTTACAGATTAAAAAAAAAATTATGGAACTTTTCAATCACTATAAAAGACACCACCTTAAATTCTGCTAACAACCTGACAGCCCAAGCGGGTGCCCGGCAGAGGTGCCTTGTGCCTCAGTTCCCTGCGTCACGAGGACACAGGCTCAGGAACAGAGCACAAACCTGCCAGGAACAACAAAGGAGCCATTCCACTTTTTTGCTGCTCTGTCATTTTAAAATCTCTCACCAGCATTCACTGGCTGAAAAGGCGGCTTGAAAGAGGCAGAAATTGCCTTGTGTGCATTCTCCTTTTGAATCCGGGGCAGATCAGTGATTGCTTATTTATCCTGAGTGAAGCAAGTGATGGTTTTTCTCCAAATTCTAGCAGACAACGCTCCCATCACTGAACCTGGCATGACACGTGCCACACAAAGCTGGGAAGGGGCACGGGACTGGAGCAGGTTAGAAACCGGCTGCCTTGGTCACACAGAGAGCACAATTACTTAATGACAGCAATTTACCAGTTTTACAGTTTGCAGTGCCAAGGAAATATCGCTTGTGACAGTGGAGACAAATCAAGCCTGAAGTGGTTATTCAGCACAGAAAATCAGAGCTAGTTCTTCTAACACTGAAAAACATGGAATTTATTTCAGTGCTTAATTAATGCTTTGGATACCCAGTTCTAAGTAGATTTGCTGGAAAGTTTGGGACACCGGTCCTTTTAAATAACCAGAGGTTAAGGATTAAACTGTCTTTGCTTCCTCCAGTTATTAACTTGACACTAGATTTTTTTCTAAAGACTGTTCACTGTGTGCCATTAGTCTTCCAACTGTGAGTTATTTATTTGAGCTGTTTTCCTAAGCAACCCTGCTAATTCCCTACTGAAAGATCATGCATAAGGATAGGGTTAGCGAAGCCAGCTGAAGTCTTTCAGTTCACAAGGAGAGGGCATTAAGGAAGAAAAGGGTTGTTGAAACCTCTCAAGGTTAGATTAATATCTTCACTTTTCCACATTAAACGAGGGCTTGTCAAATCTGTATTATCATCAGTTGTAACAGGAGTTCATAGACAGGAAAATTATACTTTTTTATATTTAAAATCACTTAAAGAGAAAAGACAGAAAGGGATTTGGTTTAACAGGTAACAAACTCACAACAGCCTCTCAGGAATAACGTCATCAGTGCACAGGAGGGGAAATCCCAGCTATATGTATTTTTCCCTGTTGTTTATGTACAGCTGCAGTGATGATTTCTTAGAGTTACAGGAAATGAATGAGAGTCAAAATGTGAAAGAATCAGTAATTAAATTAGGGGATAGATTTTTGACTAAAAAATTAATTAGCCCAAAAACTAATATGCAAAGGTTTTTACAGTCGAATAGCTTTCAGGCCGAAAAACTAGAAATCTATCACTGCTTTCTGACCTACTTTCCATGGTCATCGCTAATTCGATCTTCTTGCCTTTCATATCTCTCTGTCTCTGCCAACAGACAGATGAGCAGTGGAAGAACAGAAGAGGCAGGTTGGGTTAAGAGGCCAGATCAAGGCAAATCATAGCAAACAAGAGATTGGAAGATTTCAGAGACCTACTCCCTAAACAAGCAGACAATTACTCTTATTAGGATGAAGTCAAAGGACATTATTATCACAAATATAGTATGTCTCATAAATCAACAAAAAATGTCCAAGTAAATGATCTATGCATGGATAATGTAATGTCTGAAACAATTACTATACCACTTACAGTATCAAATCTAAATTCTACAAAAAGTTAATCAAGACAATTGAATAAATAGATCTGTTGAAAAATGAAACATCAGAAATAGGGGGGAAAATTTAGTACATCAGACATTTTCTAGGAGAATTATTGTTATTTTTGTTTAAGAACTATGTATTTGTTTTGAAACAGAAGCAATTTATAAGATGTGAAATAACCCAGAAATCATACATTTCATTTCAATTCAGCTATTTTACCTGACCTCACCAACATAAAAGAATGCTTTTCAAGCTAATATCATTTTGGGTTTTTTCCCCCTAAGAAACTTTTCATATGTCCCATTTCTATCTTGAGCCCTCCCACATCAATTTTATTCCAATTTCCTAAGTAAATGAGGTTTCTGTAACAGCACTGTCAATTGTCATCTGTACCCCATGTCTCCCAATAGCTTTTCATCCCATTGACCACTTTAAAACACCTTATATGAAGATACAAATTTCTATAAATGTGTCTGAGAATTGACAGCTGTTTGGAGAAGATAGAGCCAAATTCATGTCCCTATTTGAAGCAAGACAGTGTAACAACTCCAGCAGTTTCCTGTTAGCCAGGCAGCATATACATGGGCTAAGCCAGCCTCTGTATGAGCTGCTACATGCCCAGCGAAGCATGGAAGTGATTTAGGAGGTAGAAAAAAAAGAGGGGGAAAGGACAGAAGCATTAGCACATCAGGATGTTCTGTGAGATGAGAGAGAGAGAGAGATTTAAGACACACATCAACTGAAAGCTAGTCTCCACTAGTTTTACTGTTCACATTATTTTTTTTCCCCAAAAATTTTTCAGTTTAGCCCCCAAAATGAAGTAGTCACTATTTGCACACTCCTAATTAAGCATTAATAAACTCTCAGGTACAAGCTGCATGAAAGAGATCCAGAATCTAAACTTCAAATGATTAGGAGGGTTTGAAGAGAGGTACCTGACATCTAATTACACTGCCTTGATTCTAAGGATCTGCATCCTCTCACCTTGGCCCAAGTGTAAAACAAGCCACCGGCTTCACTGATCCATGTCTGCAGTTCCTAAAGGCAACTATCATGTTTTTCCATGTTTGCTTCTAATAAACACAAAACACATTGCTTATAGGGATTAATTGCCTTTTTGAGACGAACGGTTTATTCCTCATTGAAAACTATAATGGGACTGAGACAGATGTAAAACTGGTAGGGGTGTCAAGTCTGTCAAAGAACATGCAGATGTCTTCCCAGTCCCATGTTGTGTATACACCTAAGTAATCCTGTTTTAAGGAATGTGTTGATTTTTTCAGCCTTAAAAGAGCTAACTGGATTTTGTGCATTTTAGTTATGTCCATAGGAACCTACAGGACATGTTCCAACCAACTGTCCTAAGCTCTACCCTCTTATGCTGAGATTTCTAGGGGAGTTGTGTGCTCCCCACCACCATGAAATAACAGCACCTGTACTATTGGTCTTTACAGTTTTGCAGAAATTGATTTTTATTTGTTTGTTCTTGTCTGCAAATTTCCCTTTCAGAAAGCCATTAATATTGGAAATAACAAATATTCCCAAAATGCTGTTCTCTCATTTGCTGTATTCCTTTTAAAATCCCTTAGCAAAACAAAAACAAACAAAAAAAACCCAATCACCCCAAAAACCTACTAAGTTCTTTTTTTCTAATAAAGCTGTAGAACAAAAATGACTAATTTCAGTGAAAGATTTTAAATTGGAAAATACTATGATGACGAATTTTCAGCCAGCTCGGGGACAAAAGAGAAAGTAGAAATTCAGAGGTATTGTTCAGCTCCATAGTTAAGGTTGTATGAACTGTTAGACCTTCACCTAGATTAAACACACCTGGTTTCACAATTTAATAATCACAAATTTGAAAAAAATAATTCTTCAGAAGATGACAGAACTAGATATACAATTTTTAATTTAATCTATAATTTAAAAATATAGATGCTTTATTCTGGAGTGTTCTGGCCACACAGAGAAAAAGAAAAGGGGGACTTCACTGCAACTTTCAGTTTCAAGATTGCTAATAAAATGTATCTCTTTGAATTCAAGAACTGGAGCCATTGTTTGTATTGTCTAATGCTGTTATAAATTTTTTTTAATAGATATTTTGGCAGAAAATAAAGTAAAAATAACTGGAAATAATTTTGGGAATTTATATTAAAAATAATTAACAGGAAGTGTTACAGAAGTACTATAAAACCTTTTAGGACTGTTTTAATTTTCTTTTAATATTATTTCTTTAGACCATAGAAGATTAATACACCTAAAAAGATAGTAAAGTACCAATCATTTAGGTAGTGAAACTCCCTAAGGCATGTAGTAAATCTAATTTAATGTTTGTGGGCTTTTTCTTTTTTTTTTTCCCCCCACTTTATATCCACCTCAACTGAGAGGCAAAAGTATGTGGGATATTGATAAAATATTATTTTAGCCTAATGGCTATAATTTTATCTATGTTGAGTAACCCAGTTGATACTAAAAGGGGCTTAGTTACTGTGAGTACAGTCGTTCATACACATCTGCAGAATACTAGCTTGCAGCACGGTTCTCTACTTCAAATGTGTTTCTAGAAAAGCAGGTTCAACTAGGGAAAAATATGAAACAAATATAAAGGAAAGTTCACTTTTGAAAAAAAGTCTTTCACAGTGCTTCTTAAAGCAAAGAGGCTATAATTTTTTACTGTTAGTCAGAAACAATAATTATTTTATAATTTTCTGCTTCCCTACTTTTTTTTTTAAACCTTTGAAGCCATGCTTTTGCAAGAAAAGAAAACATATTTTTTCCCTCAGGACAACAGGAAGAAATTTCTGTTGTGTAGCAAAAGTACAAAGTTCAAGCTCAGAAACATATAATAGATATTTATTTATTTATAATATTTTATCTTCTACCTTATATGGACTAAAAATATTCTCAGAGTTCTTTCACCTTTTTAAACAATAGAAATTGTTCATGTATTATGCTATTGCTTCAATGGTGTTCTAAAAATTGTTTTAGAACTTCTTTTGTAAAAAGCATGTGTCATTTTTAACTATAAGAATGTAATAAAACATTTAGTACAAAATTCTATAGTTCTCCACTGAAAGGAATTATGAATCTTCAAAGGTCAGCTATAAATACCTTTCCTAATGCCTTTATGACTGAAAAGAGCTTCATAATAATGAGTATAATCTTTGTCTGTCCAGATTTTCTTTTTTGAGGAAATCACAAATTGGTAATTTCTACCTGTTAAATTGGTTTCTTTAACTCTCTTCTTTACAGGTGCTCTGCAAGATTCATCCTTTCATAGCAAAGGAGAAAAAAGTAAACCTGTTTAAAGGGAGTAGCTGGCATCATTGCAAAGTAGACTGAAAGACTATCTTCAGGGGGGAAAAAAATATCAGTTCTGCTTCAGTGTGTGTAATAAAGTGAAACGTTTCTTGATTAATATAGAGAAACACAGGAAAACCAGATTAACAGGTAGGATTGCTGTTTTCATTGTTTCCTTAGATGGGCCTCGCCCATAGTTGTTCCCAACACCAGAGCAGATGTAAAATAAGTCCTGAAGGGCAAAAGAAGCTACTGATGTACCTTTCAAAATTACAGTCTTCAGCGGTTTTTATATGAAATCTATAATAATACGAACAGGTAGTAAAATTGAAGACATTGCAGAGTTCTCGTGCAAGTGCATCTCGTCTGCCGTTTTGAGAGATCTCATGGAGTATGTCTTTCTCTGTTTATTTAGTGCTCTCCTTAATGCAACAAACCAAACAAGACACTGAAATATGGAGCTGCATAAACCGGAGTAAGGTCCATGCTAAATACAAGAATTCCCAACATCTAGGGTTTGGAGTTGTTTGGGGTTTTTTAATTATCATCCCTTTCTTAATCTGGAGTGTAAAAATGTTATTTATTTCATGGCAACTAGCAGAGAGAGAAATATATTGACGTTTGTGGAACAAAAAGGTGTACCGGGATGGAACTAGCCAGTAGTCTTACTGGCTATCTCACTCAACCTCGGCTGTCCTGTGAAGAAAAAATTCTTTGAGATATATTCATATAAATATCTCTAAGCATTTTCTATATATCTCAGATAAATATATATATCTCCCATGTCCTTACTTAAGATAACTACCACCAGAAGACAAACTACTCCTAGACCTTTCTTGATGACTCAAAAAGAACACTCCTGAAGGTGTTCATAACAAAAAAAAGGACCTATACAGATAAAAGTGACAGAATTAGGAGCCTCAGTTTTATTTGAGCTGACACACTGAAAACAATTCATTTCGTCTGTATGTGAAGACATGGAAGAACATAATTTTTTATGCCTCAGCTACTTAGCCTTTAGACCCCCAGGGTACCGCGGTCTCTTTCAGGGCACTGGGTCAGGCTTCAATGAGAATAGGAATCACCCTTCAGGTAGGTGTGATATGTACACTTACCTAACAGCAACCAAATGAGGAAAGACAAGATTTCGATCTCTTCCCTTCAGTCTGACTCAAAACTAGACAGAAAAGTAGGTTGTTTTTTTTCCAGAAGTGGTAGCACAGGTAATCAGTTGGCCCAAAAATCTTACTTTTGAGGCCTGCCAGCAACAAGTGGTGCTCGACGGCTGTGTAATAAGACAGCTCTCAACAACCTGCCCAAGGAATGACATGAGTATAGAGCCAGAAGCAAAATAACACACCTCAAAATAACACACAATGCAAGCAATCTAAGGGCTGAGTGACCACTGACCACCACATGATGCCAGATACAAAAAGGAAACTCAGCTGCAAATGGAACATCCCCAACCGCAGCCGAAACTCTGGATATGTAAAAAACACCCAAGGAAGTGCAAAATACTGCTTAAGTTTTTAAGTACAAGCAAGGGGGCTACAAAAAACAAATTAACTGTTACTCTTTTTCCTGAGATGGCTTTAAGGCATTCAGTGCATGCAGCTCTGTTACAGAAATCTGAGGATTATTTCACTTCAAGGAACTGTAAAAGGGTACTAATTTTAAGAGTGCTAAATACTGACGTTGCCAGTGCTTAGGTCAATGCAGCAATAATTCATTCTGTCTGAACTGTTGCAATCAGGAATGCAACATAACACTTTATGTCATGATTCCCCAATTAGTTTAATTCAGTGTAGATCCACACTACTGCTGAAGGGGTTGAGCCTGTCTCCTTCCCCGCTTCCCAATTCCTGTCCCCCCTCTTGTGCTAGCACTAGCACTCAGGAAGACGTGGTGCACCAGACAGAGATCTCATCTCCGTGAAAATTACATTTGGGGGGTTAGTTTCTAACCAGATCAGTGCCAGATCCAGTTCACCTTGCAGCTGCATGAATGAATGTTCATGTCTGCTCAAGGGAAGGGGCAAGAATAAACAGGTAAGGCTGTGCCCTTCAGTAGCAACGATGACTTATGCCAGTTAAATTGCTGTTGGATCCCCAGGTAATGGTTGCCACAGAAAACCTTAACATGGAGCAGACTGTTGCCTGCTGTAGCTTTACACAGGATCAGTGACGGCGATTCCTCAGCCACCTCTCGCAGTTTCTTTTTCTGCCTGACACTTCATATATTTTTCTGTTAAACTATTCAGTTACAGTAATAATAGTTATTCCAGCCTCATTAACTAATGAGAATAATTGCCTATTGTCATCTTTATTAAATCCCTCCTTTTTCTTTTTTTTTTTTTAATCATGCTTCTTACAGTACTTCTTTCCCCTAAGTTGAATAGGACGAGTTGATTTCCATAGTGTCTGCTAGAATAGGATGTTGGCTTAATAACTATGGATTAAATCCCTGTCCAAATTAAATCAAAAGCATCTCTCTCTTATTGCATTGCCGCTTCGATTAACCCATTGCCATCCAAATGCAAGAATTCTGCTAGAAGAACTCCAAGCCTCTATTGTTTTCTGTCTAGGAATCGGCAGTCTTACTTGCACTGTAACTTCCCTGAGCCAATGCAGATTTTACAGTGCCTCTGACCTACTGTGAAGGGAGTTGTATTTTCCACCCCGCGAGCACACAGATCTTCCCTCGCTGCCCTTAGACTAATTTAAGGACACGTGAAGAATTTGGCAGAGACTATTACAGTGCAGTGAATGGAACCACTGTAGTTAGTAAGGGCTTCATGAGCAAGCCCATATTACAGTGTCATAATACAAACATATAACTAATTAACTAAATAATGAAGGGGAAACATAAAAACAGTTTCTTATGCCTGGGGAATTATAGAGCCTAAGGCTCAAATGGCAGCTTTAAATAAGTATTTCTTTGCTTTTGTTAAGACAGGTTGCTTTATTTTAACATACATTTTAAATTAAAATTAATTATAATGTATATTGGATTCTGTGGTTATAATTTGTATTTTCTGCTTTATGTATCACTCTCTCATTAGTTTCCTAAATAACAGAGAACACACTTAGTCAGTTGGCATTTTCCAGTGTTTTAATTGCCTGCTGTGATATAATTATTGTGACATTTTGGGATGTTTTTAACATCCTGAATTAAATATTCTGACATCCCACAGAGCACTTCATGAAAACAGTCAAACTGTATTCAAGTCATTAGGAGTCTACAGTTGTCCTTTAATATAAAAATCATTTTTGACACAAAAAATGCAGATAAAATTAAAGTATTTAACAACTTATATCTTATGTCAGTTTTAATCTTTAAAATTGTAAAATGTTATTAGAATATAATGAGTAACTACGGAGCTCAAAATACTGCATCAATTTGCTTCGTTTTTTTTTTTTTAAAGTAACTATCAAAGAATGCTACCTATGAAATCCTACCTACAAAGCTTAATTTTTGGTGAATTCTCACAGTAAAATATGCTACACTTATTTTAAAAAATAAAATAAATAAATTATTCCATTATTTCACAACAATGGTTGTGAAATACTGTACATCTTTAAAAATTATTTACTTGCCACAAAAATAGTTTATGACACAGCATAAAATGCTTTGATTTCCAGATTAGACTTCATTTCTGCAAACGCTAATTGTTTAATGGATTAAACAATGAGACTGACATATGTCAAATATAAAATTTTGTGAATTAGCTCCTAGCAAGGTGCAAGAATACCTAAGAATAAGATACATTTACATAATAAACAGCCATTTCTCTGCCTTGGTCTTTTCAGCCCTGTTTTGCAAAGGGATTGAAAGTTTCCTGGTATGTGCTAGGAGAGCGTGGAAGAGGTTTTGGGAACCACAGAGCCAATAAGGTCGGCTCCGTTCAGCCCTCCAATCCAGCCCCTTCTGTCTCTACCACCACTGATGCAGAAATGTGTAGGTCTTGTCAGGGATAGAAAGAGAAGTCAGGAGACTGATGGAGAGTGATATTGCACAGTGGCAATCTCCAATTAATACCTGGTCCCTAAAGACTCATATGCTGGCTTGTGCACAGCACTATATTAAATTGCACTACGGTCAGGCTAGAAAACCAGACAGACACAACCTGCCACTTTATTTCCCCATGTAAGAGTGTGGCTCTAAGACACAAATTGTGCCTGTTTATTAAACATACTTTTAAAGAACAATATACTTTTAAAGAGTGAGTCAGTGTTTTAATATATACTTAATGTTTCATTTATACTTAGCACTGATACCCCAAAAACTCAAACAAAATCCTCAATTCATATTCTCACATTTCAAGGCCTAAATAATGATTGTTTTTATCTTAACTGCAAATTTAGTTAGTCTATAATATTAATCAATTAAATTTCAAAAGATTGTCTGAATTTTCCTATAATAAGAATTAGGCATAAATGCAACACTGTCACACCGAAGTAATAGTCCACAAATCTTAAATGTAATCATGTATGTTTGTATAAAAATCTATTGAGCTATTGAGTGACCAAGACACGGTCCGTGCAAGAGGAGTGACAGAATCAAGACTTTATAGCTTGTGTAGAAAAACAGTAGTTGCTAGTTATTAGAACTGAAACTAGAAGCAAGGAAGCAACGGTAAACAGCCCTATACTATGTTGGCATCAGTTTGATAGCAAGAATATAGAAAGTAAAGTTCTTTCTATTTCTTTGGCACAATACAGCAAAAACTTCTAAATCAAATCAATTATCTGATACAAGTGAAGAAGATGACAGTATTACTCACTGCCGTGTATGCAAAATTAATGTCCATCATAACTTCAGTGAGAACCTGGAGAGAGAGATAATGGAGTTACATCTAGGGGACAAATCTGCAGCAAGGATGTTACTTTTATGTATACAATTACCTGTCTCTTCTATGAGTTATAGCTTTATTTATATGAGTACTTATTTACTTTATATCTTTCTGATAGTATACTGATGATTCATATTGACTTGAGCATGCCCTAGCGTATTTACTACAATAAAATGCACTGAAACAATCCCAATTATATGATCAAAAACTTCAGTAACCCAGCTGACATTTAATGCTGACACACCATCCCCACATCAAACTTCTATGCAGACTTGAGAGTCTCTTTTTTTGTTGCAATCATGTCTCCACTTTTTATATGCCTTTAAAACGCTTTAAATGAGTTAATTACAATTCCAAACAGCAGATGTGGGTTTTAACAGCCATAGGGTTTGCAGTAACAGGATATTTGAGCAAATATCCTGTTAACTTAAGTGAAACTAGCTCTCTTGCAGAACAGCAAGAATACAGAACCAAGAAATAAGAGATTACAAATAACATGGTTAAAATTAAGCTCACGTAAACTCTGTCTGCATTTATAGCCAGGAGCAGATTGGCACTGGTGTTATTTTACTCCAGTTCTGAATCATTTTTTAGTATAAGATCGGTGCACGTGTCCTTAACCCTACTGACCCTACTGAAGTCAAAAGTCCTACTACTTCACTTTAGCTGCCATTTGGCCAGGCATCTAAACTAACCGTGCTAAATGCATCCCTATTCAACAGAGTATTTAAGTATATGCTTCGTGCAGCTGAACCCAATGTAGACTTAAGCACCCACTTATAATGAGTATGGTAATACACAGCCCTGAATTTGCTTCCCCTTCTACTTATAATTATTGCCAAATATGAAGATGGTGACAGATCACTGGAACTGGAAAAAGATTATCCAGAACAGCTTATTCAACTGTTCATTTTCAGGCACAAAATCTGAGGGGACAGAGGTTTTTAATTTGAAATATTAATCAGCTGACATTGTACTCCATTGTGATGTAGTATTAAAAACCAAAGAATAAACCAAAGAACAGTTAAGTGCCAGAAGCAAGCCTTTAAAAAGGCTTTCCAAAAGTTTTATGAGATTTTTTTTTGCAGGAATATCTACTAGAAAAAAATATTTTTGTGTGTTGAAAGATGCTAAAAGACCATCTCTTCACTTTGTCAGAAAATAAGCACACATCTAACAAAAAAACTTAATGCTCTAGTCATTTCATTCATGACTTGCTCTGAGATAGTATGGAGTTACCGTCATATATTTACTGACATAGTTCTTTCAGATATATCAAAGTGATACCTGAGGTCATGAGTAAAATCGCGCTCATGTTTCAACACTGTCAGACAAGGTATTTCGCTATTAATAAATTGGAATTGGATCATTATCTTTACTGAAGGAAAATTATATTGGGACCGCCTACATTAGCATTTTAGTTCAATCAAAAGTTAGTGTTTTCAAGCATGTCTCCCACTCATCGCCATGTACTATGCTCCACTTCCCATTACAGAGCTGTTTTAGAGTGCAAAAGCTGCATTATTTTCAGGTGAAACTAAGCTAGAAGGTATGCTCCAGAAGCACACCTAATAGTGTCCATTCCTGGCCAGACAACTAGTTCATGGGGCCATACTACAGCAAGTCCAAAGTAAACCTCCAAAAATATAAGTAACGGGGACATAAACCTGATCACCAGTGCATAACTCTACAGGCTCCATGGGCGAAGCCACTTGCTGATGTGAACGTAGCCACTCTGTCCAGAAAAGTGCCAGGAGAGGTTTGATGTTTAAGTGTACAAATCACTGAAAAACAAGATTTTTAAGAGAAATCGTAAGCTCTATGGTGACTGAAACGGATAGCAGCAAGTTTTTCTCTTCTTATGAGGTATATAATAATTCAGTGCAATATCATGTCCTCCCTTGCTAATCGTTCAGCTTCTAACTCTATGGGTTTCCCAAAATATCCAGTGATAAGCCATCCCTGAAACTTAAGCTTCCGAGTTACCTCTGACAAATCCTTCTTGTCAATGCACCTTCACCTCTTAAATAATAAACCCAACAAGGTGATCCGAACTCCACTCCTGCCTCCATCTGTAGGGATTTAAAACTCTGGCTCTCAAGAAATATGTGTAACCACGAACCTCTGGGTAATTTGGGGGAGAAGGTGCTCTCTAACCATCCTACTGACACTGTGACATCATGCAGAAAGGAATTTGTGATAAATTTGATGGGAAAGAGAGAGCTCAACTCTAACTTACTGAATAGGACATTTCTGTTAAAGACTGGAATACTTGGTGACAGTCTGCAGGTAGTTGTAGCTGCCATTACAGAAAGTGATCCCTAGCATTGGTTTTGAAAAAACATTACAACTGCATTTTGCCAGGGGCCTAATCCTGTAGTAAGTATTAGGTATGCTCTGAGAATGCCTCCCAGATCAAGCTGCTTAGAGGATTTGGTAGAGAAACAGTTCCCAGATCGCTGCCAGACTGAGGTAGAACATAGGCAAGCCCCCAGCAGCCTAGGACATGCACAAAAACAAAAGTCTAGACACATTTGCACCTCTAAAGGCAAAGAAAAAAAGACATTCAAGTGCATCTAGAATGAAACTGCTACTGAGCAAGGTCTTTTTGGATCATAGTTTAGGGTTCACGTTCATAAGCCCTCTATTTGAGCTACTATGATTCCTGTGATTTTGAGGTCCATTACTTCTTTCCCCACAAAAGAAATAGCAGGACCTTGGGAAAATAAAGAGAGGCAAGTGCTCTGCAGAAACTAGAGCAGACTAACAGAAGGAGGTGTATACTGCAAGCTGCATAACTTAACAGGCTTTACCAAGGCAGCTTGAGCACTGGAAGCAAGTCAGTGAAATCACCCCAAGCGCCAGGCAGCTGTGGTTATAGACTGTTTCCAGCCCCTGAGCAAGCTGCTTTCAAGCTAGCTTTGATAGCTCTGTGCTCTGCTGCAGTCAACAGGCATAGCATAAAACCAATCCAGGAAAGAACTTTTGGTATGCGCTTAAGTTCATTTCTAATTAGGAAAGTGGGTAAGTGGATGCTTGAAGTTAATCACCTGCTTAAGTGCTTTCCTGAATTACAGCCATACACTGGTACAACCGAAAACTATATCTTTACGTAGACTCCATTTTATAATTCTATGCAGAAGCAGAGAAGGAAAGTATTCAGATTAAAGCAAGGGGAATGAAGCTGAGTAAATTCTATGCATGCTACTTTTGTTGGCTTTCTTAGTGCTGCCATACCAGTTTGACCTTTATTTAGAAATCTGATTTTTGTCATTTGAGATTGATATGTTTCTAAGTAATAGACTATTTCTGGAAGGACAAACATTTCTTCCTTTCCCCTTTGCTTTTTGTTTTCCCTCATATTATAACAATTTGTACCATTTCTTACTTCTATTGCTAAATAGATATGGTTGTTAGGTTTGCAGTCATTCCAACCATAACTGTTCAGTGTATATGGCAGAGAGCTGTTTCCTGGCCCTCACTCTGGTGAAGCAGCTTTCTGAATAAATATTTACAAATAATTTCAGTACAGTTTAATTAAAATGTAATTTTTAAAGAATGAGAAATACATAAAGATGATATGATTAAATCAAATCAAAAAAACAAAACAAATACGAAAACGAGCTAGAGTCAGTATAATCTATTGATCATTGTAAACAACAGAACATTTATTCTTGAAAATTATCATTCAGCACAGAATATTTTATGTTCACTGAATTAATACAAAAACCATTCCACACCTTTGTCTTGACTAAACATTCCCCAACATACCTCATAAAAAGTGGAAACAATATTGCTAGCTATTCTGAAAAACTCCCAGGTTTCAGTAAATGCAGTTTATTCTGCTCACACCAGAATTGAGCTAGATGCAGTTACAACATCAGCAATGGCACCTATTAGTCCAAAGTTTGATCTTCATTCTCTGAAAGCGTTGTTCAGGTTGTTAAATATTCACTGCATTTCATTTCAGGGGTAGGAAAACTATCCCTGTGCAGATTATATTTCAGATTTGGTATTACTCTTCTCCAGAACAAAAGGTACCATATATAGCCTCAGTCTTGCATATTTTAAACTAAGCTTTACTAAAAATTCACCTGTGAAACAGTCACAAAAAATGGCTACAGGATGACAAAAGAAATAATTATTTTGCAGATACAGATCTGAGTAATGAAACAAGAACACAAATATCTTCATTTTTTAGCTATATGTATATCCATTTATTTGCAGTCAGGAAAACTAGGATGGAATTTTTTGAAGATTGTACAAGTGCAAACACTTATCCACACAAATTATCTTGCAGGATCGAGGCCTAAACTTGTCCAAAAAAAGAACCCAAATTCAGCCAGAAGCTTGACGTTAGCTCAGTTTCACCTTTTTTAAAGATAAATTCACCCAAAGATGCTATAGATTTATAATCCCTAAAAAGAGGTTCTGTTAGACAAATAATAATGAAGTAGAACAAACTAATCCTGTAACTAGAACAAATATCAGAAATAGAGACATATGATTAAAAAATGGTTTGAAAACAAACCTGTCCCCTACCTACTTAGCCCCTAGAAGCTATGACCTTCCTTGCAGGCCATTTTTCTTACCCATAAGTTTCCCAAACTGAATACACTCTGCATAACCTCCTCAAGAAAGCCAACCTCTTTCTATTCCCTCTGAGACTTAACTCTCTGAGTGCTCACACTGCTGTAACTTAACCCTAACTCTTTTACAAATTTGTTTCTAGTTCCAAATTCACTATGTCCTCTTCCTCAGACTCCTTCTCACCCTCCTAAAAAGGCAAGATTTTTTCTCACCTTGTAGTAAAGAAATCACATATTGTAATGATCCTATTGTTTCACACCTAAACCTGCTCCCAGGTGAACATGGTTAACTTCTCCCAGGGGAACTACCTCCCTCTCCCCTATGAACTTCACCTGACCAGAGTGCAACAGCTAGGGCAGTACAGGTAGGCAGCTATTCTCTCTGTGCCCAGTCACGGACTTATTAACAAAACATAACAGAGAATAAACTGTAAACAAAAATTTCGGTTAACTCTCATAATAAGACTGGTTATAACTCTAAACTTGGAAGATCAGGTTAGATAAAAATAAACTTTTTGTCCGATCTTCTAATGTGAAATGTGTCTCAGAAAAAAAAAGAGGTGCTGATTTATAGCTCTCATTTGGGGAGTACTGGGTGAGTATTTTAAATTTTTTTCCTTTGGTCTGATTCTTTTGAAGATAGCACATTAAAGTTTTTTGATTCTGTATTTTTCTTTTATTTTTTCAATTTTAACAAAGATCTGCTGATATTGCCTACAAAACAGACAGTATGTGCTGGAAATAGGAGCATTGCTTATGTTAGAGGCAAGCAGATCTTCAAGCAACCTTTCCATAAACTCCAGGATCCTTACTCCTCCTCAGGAGGTTACTTACTGCTTCTCAGGGAGAGAAGCAAGATGACTACCAGATCACTTAATATTTTGAGGAAAGATCATAGAATAGTTTGGGTTGGAAGGGACCTTTAAAGGTCATCTAGTCCAAACCCCTTGCCATGGGCAGGGACATCTTCAACTAAATCAGGTTGCTCAGAGCCCCGTCCAACCTGACCTTGAATGTTTCCAGGGATGGGGCACCCACCACCTCTCTGGGCAACCTGTGCCAGTGTTTCACCACCCTCAGCGTAAAAAATGTCTTCCTTATAGCTAGTCTCAATCTACCCCCCTTTAGTTTAAAGCCATTCCCCCTTGTCCTGTCGCAACAGGCCCTGCTCAAAAGTTTGCCACCATCTTTTTTATAAGCCCCCTTTAAGTACTGATAGGCTGCAATAAGGTCTCCCCAAAGCCGCCTCTTCTCCAGGCTGAACAACCCCAACTCTCTCAGCCTTTCTTCATAGCAGAGCTGTTCCATCCCCCTGATCATTTTTGCGACCCTCTTCTGGACCTGCTCCAAGAGGTCCGTGTCTTTCTTATGCTGAGGGCTCCAGAGCTGGATGCAGTACTCCAGGTGGGGTCTCACTAAGATGATTTCTAAGTCATCATTTCTCAAGCAAGCTATATCAAAATGAAATGAAAAGTTCACTAAAATGAAACCTCAAGAAGCTTATGTAGCTTGGAGATTTGTATAGCTTGTACCAAGAGGATTTCCTTACAACCTCTTCCTCTAGCTACTCTTGCCTGTCACTTACATAAAGAAGCAAAATTTGTTCTCAATATACAGAAGAAAAAAACTTGTCATAATGACCTTTTCTTTATATACTTGTGCTGAATTGGTAAGACCATACTCACCTGTCTCTCTAATTCTGTCATATTTATAAGAAGCAATGTGAAGGAGGAAAAAATGTTTAATAATGTTTCAACATTCCTTTCTTTTTACTTTCATTTTCATACTGAGCTTTGCTTGCATAATGAAGGATTGCTACTGGTTTATGTGTGTGTACCTAGTGATATGTGTGTGTCTGTGTGTATATGGCTTTGTTTCTGAGAGAAAAAAATGTGTTGCAGGTCATCCGGATTCTGCATGGAGTTGAACTGTTTCTTCACCTTTAAGGTTTGTTTGTTTGTTTTTAATGTTACAAACTGGCATTTTAAGGAAGCATATTGGCTTCGGAAAACTTGTTTTAAATGCATTTCCCTGCTCCAAGGCATGTTATTGCTTGACTGAATACCTCTGTAACTAAGAGGAAATGTCTTTCCAGATAACCAAAAGGATGACTGTTTCCCTATGTCTAGAATCACCACCATCACTTAAGTTTATAACTTTAGATAGACCTACTCCATCATCTTTTCTGCTTCTAGTGGGAGCACAGCTGTGTTTCCGAGAGTAAATTCTAGCTGTAGATGGTATAGCCAGTTCCTGTGTTGGCTAGAACAGTTGCATCAGACACTGTATGAAGGGTCACTGTGAAGTGTACAAGAGAAAAACAAAATCAAATTAGATGTGATACCTTAAACATCTCGAGTATATCAAAAGTTTTTGACAAGTGAGAGATGAAATAAAAGGGAGAAGAAAATTTACATACCTTTGAGAAGAAGAGCTTAATGGATATTGAATTTATTTACCTCATAGTTTTATTAAGTCCAGAAGCCCAGACTTTCAATGGTGAGTGAAATTTCACGTGTTTTACAATAAAGCATTTTCGACCTGTCTTTTACATTTTGGAAATTACTTAATGCTCTACTTAATTACCATTCTCTCTACATTAAACCACATAAAAAGTTATTGGCTGTTGAAATAATGAGGGAACAATTTATAAATTGTGACATTCTATACTGTCATATTTGACTTTGTCTTGAGTGATGTTGTTTTATTAGAAATATAGCATAATATTTTTAATCCTCATTTGAAGATGTGAAGCATCTGACAATGTAGTGGTTAATAGGGAATCCTTACTGAATAATTTTGTTTAGCAGGCCTCAGTAAAGGTTGACAGAAGGCTCCAACACTATTTGATACTTAACTTCAAAATAGCAATCCATTTTTTTTTCTTTAATGATCTGAAAGTAAACAGAAAATCCCAAAGATGAAAATTTGCATCTGATGCAAAAATTGTTGCGTTTGTCAAAGATGATGAGAAAGAATTTGTTGCGTTGCACCCAGCTTATTAAATAAAATGTGGGTCTCAGTATAGCCAAGTGGAAGACTAAACATTTATAAGAAAAAAGAAAGTGCTCTCCTTGCTTCCTCTCTCACTTATGAGAGGCTTAGTATTATACTCAAAATATTTCTGAGGCATCATATCAAACCTGATTTTTTGCCTCTCATCAACTTAAACGTGACTCCAAAATATAAATCAATATATTTCATGGTGAAGCGTATTTCTTAAAAGAAAGTTGTAACTGTTTACTTATTTAAAAAATACAATTTTGAGGACTATCTGAAAAATCTTTCAAATGTTGATCATATCCATCAAGTATTTTTGGTCTGAGAGTGATGATGTTCCTGAAATGATGCCTTCATGCACTTTTAACAAAGGCTGGTGCATGGGGGTAGGAGGGGAAAGGGCAGTTCTGCCATTTGGTCATGTTTTCCTTCCCAAATAGTCTATGATGTTCACCCAGATCATGGGAGACACAAAGCACATTATCCTCTGCCCTAGGAAGTTAGAATAGACGTCTCTGAGTACTGAGAAGAGCCTGATAGCTATCATACCATCGAGGGCTTAGGGCAAGGCTTGTTTGTTTGCTGGCTCACGTGCTCTTTCTTTTTACAGCTGTCCACTTTGTATGGATTAGCTGAATAGTCGCCTATTTGGTGACTAGCTGTATATCCATGTAGGGTCCTATCACGACGGCTGATCTTAGTTCAAGCTTCTGCTTCCTTTGTTTCTCCAGCTTGGTTTTGTTTCATACCTTCCCCTCAGCTTTTTGTCCTCTACTGTGTATATGTTTATCATCTTATCCCGGACGTGGTTCTTGTATCATCTATTACATCACTATCAGCAGCATTATTTTTCTAGCAAACTCCAAGGTTTCACTTCTGTGAAACAAATAAAATGCATCCCAAGTAATATATGCTGTACAAATTGGTGATAGAAGTGGTATAATAATATTTAACACTTAAAGTTGAACTCTCCTCATATCAAGACATCCTCGGGCAACATTTGTCACTGACAAATCAATGACTGTCAACAGTCACATGCTGTATAAGACTTTGTTTATGACAATTTTGATCAGAAGTACTCAAATTTAACAAACAATCAGGCCACAGATGGCAGTTAATCTAGTCTTTGACTAAATTAATTGCTTTCATAATTGGGTACACACTGAGCTGTTTAAACATTAAGCACAGTGCTCTTAGGTATCCTTAACAAGAGAAAGTATGGCTGTTTTAACCAAATGCTTTGAGCAGCTAAGAATAACAGGAGAGTGTGTGTCATAGGAAAAAAAAAAAACAACAAACAAAAACAAACAGAATGCTGTGACTGCATTTAGCTCCGCAGAGACAAGAAACAGCCAGATTAGAATTGGCATGTTTGGTTAAATTTGAGAAATGTTTTGTAATTGCACAGAGGTAGGAAACTTGTTACTGTTATCCCCTCACTGGGCACACAGTTAGCTTAAGTGTTTGGGAGATAACATGTTTTATCAGTTTCCCCTACACATAACCAACTGATTGCCCGCATATGAGAATAAGGGGAGAGGAGTTTTAGTTACTACTTGCACAACCTTTCCAGTGCTGGAGTGTGCAAACCTTGTTGAAGCTCTGACATATCTAGCCAGGGACCCTTTGTGGGGAGGATGGTGATAACCAGGGTGAAAACATGATAGCTGTGGTAAGGGAAACCTGATAAGCACTAGAATACCAGGGAGTGGGGATTTTGTGCTGGTGAATTTGTACACTTCCGTAGCACTCTACATGTAAAGTTACTTGTGCATCATAGCAAGTTGTGCTGACCTTGACTGGTTTTTACCTGACAGGCCAAGTTCTGTCTTTGCTCATCAGGTAGTTTTAGGGAGATCATTTTTCACGTATGCACAAGCTCCTATCTAGCAACCTACAGAGCTATACAGAGCTACACAGGAATTCCCCAGCAGCAGACGAAGCTCCTGTCTTGCAGGCCACATCTGGTAAGGCTACACCAAACAGAAAAGCATCTCCACTGAAAGTCCTAACATCCCTGAATGTGAAAGCACAGTGAAAATTCTGTCACTTAGACTCTATTTATATTCCAGCTAGCATGTTCTTCCTATTCTTTCCTTTTCTACAAAGGAAATGCAAGATGTTTTAAAATATAATATTTTTACTGATAAGAAATATTGATCCTAGCAGTGAAAAGATGCTATTTCCAATTATCTGTTGCCATAATCATGCAAAACAGTTGTACAAGGTCAATGTGGAAATGGAGCTGAGATATATTTTAGAAGTAGCACTCCATGTATAAAAGGAGCACTCACAGGGGACAAGGCCACTGCTGAGGAGCTTAATGAGTTCTTTGCATCAGTGTTGGAGGTGGGAGAAGCCAGGGAGATCCTCATGCTGAACCCTCTAGTTCTGGGAGGAGGGAACTTGGCAGAGGAGTTGTCTGAAATCAAAGTGGCTATGCAAAAGCTATGGAACAAGTTGCTAAAATAAACACTAAAAATAAATCACCAAGACTTAAGTATTCACTTGAGTTCTAAAAGAATTCCAGATTGAAATAGCTGAATTACTAGTGGAAGTGTATGGCCTCTTACAGCTTTTTTGAATCTGAGGACTGGAGATAGCAACCCTAGAGATTTGCTATCTTCAAAATAAATAAAATTTTAAAAAAGACCAAAATGAAGATCAAAATTGCTTTGGATTTTAAAAGCTTATGTGCTTTCTACAATGAGTTTGTAGCTAAATCTATTCCAGTTTCATAGTCCTGTAGAAATAATGATAAAAGGTTAGAGCCCACTTCAACCATCAGCAACCGAAGCTGTTGGTTTAAGACATTCCTAGCACCTCCTTTGACTCTCCAGTCTGAATGACACATTGAATCACACTGGAATCTATTTTACAGCAGCAACACCTGGTTGATAAATGTTGAGAAAAGCTGATTGTGAGAATGCCTAAAAGCCTAAGAATATGAGAAATAATCTAAATGGGGAGGGCTTGTTACAAGGGTATGAAAAGTACTCAGTATGAAACGTTGTCAACCAAATCTGATGAAGTGGTGGTACAGCCTTGGCTTGTAACAATATTTGTGTAACACTTAAGTCTGTGGTTAATTTTTTATTTTTTAGTAGTAAACGCTACAGTTAAGATAGAGTCCCTACCTTAAAGAACAAAACATTGCCAGCTCTCACGCTTTAATTACAAATTCTGTTATTTCTTTAAGCCCAAGACTGTAAAGTCAGTGAAGACAGGAGCCTCTTGGCTTCCCTTTGAAAGAAATTACATACATAATAGTGCAGAAAAGGTTGAAAACATACCTTGATTCAACCCTAAGCAGAAAGGCAAGAAAAATTGCACAATGGAAAGTAATACAATAGAGAGACTGGACAGAGAAGGAATATATCTGAATCACTGTGGCACTGTGCCCAAACTTGAAAGAGCAGGATCCCAGCATTGCTCTGAAGTGGTTATAGCACTTTCAGATCCACACCAGTTTCTTCGCCGTCTTGCTCTGCGCTGTGGGGAGGCATTGCCAGGGAATATAGATATCTAGCTGTGAAAACATCCTTCAAGGCAAATGGTGGAAGCTTAAACACTTATATTTTAAACAAGAGGAAAGGGAAGAAACATGTTTGGGTTTTTAGAGGAAGTGGACCTGCTTAAGATAAAGAAGGAAAAGATTAATTCTGTTTGCATCTGAACCTATGAATACTTGGAATGAAAAAGGCCTTTCCAGGGATGATCAAATTATGGGAAAGGACAACAGCAATGTTATGCTTTTTCTCATGATGATCTGCAGTAGATCTACTCTGCCGTCTGCTTTTTCAGCAGGAATCCAATGAGGAACTGTTCAGTCTGTCATATTCAGCCTACTGTGACTTCATCTTTTTTATTAGCTGAGGGGATTACTTCATTTAGTCCCAAAAAGGAATAGTTAATGTGAATCTATAATTGTTCTGTTAATTTGTTTGAATTAACCTCATACAAAAATAGTCTTTAAAAATTAACGTGAAAATGGTCAGACAATGTAAGGAAATCATCAAATCAAGTTTAAAAGAAGCTACTTGAGAAACAACGTGAACAAAAAAATCATTCCATGTCTTTCAGTTTAAAATTTAAGTATGAAAAAAGGTACAATAAGAAAATATCTCGGTTATGTTGAATTAACTGCCTTTGCAAAATAGAAATGTTATTTTCAGTCCTTTTGCAGCACTACTGAGATTGATTAAAACCACATGAAAAGATACCTATTGAGAACCATTAGAAAAAAACCCAAACATTTCAAGAATGCACTTATGTGAAGCAATATAAGGCCATAGCAAACTAAACCCCACAGCACTGATCTAGCTAGCGAAATAGTTGCATTTCAAGAATAACCAGGTCCTTATTTTCAAATTATTTTGGGTCATGTTGTTCTCAGTTTATTTTGCTAAACGGGCGGTGAATTTCATCTACTAGATTCCTCCTTTCTTTTCCTTCTACTTTTTTTCAATGAGATGTTTGGCTTGAAAATAGAAGAGGTGGAATTGGTGGGAAAGGAGGGAAAAGGGAGTTGAGTGGGGGATTCGGAAGATAACATAACCGAAACCACAGACAATTCAGCTAAAAGAAGGGTTATACATAAAATTGATAAGATGAAGCTTATAGATGTAATAAAAATAGTTGTTCTAAATCAAACCATGAAGAGCTCTACTTCAAGAGGCAATAACTCTGCGAGTGATGTTACAGGAAATAAACTGCTTTACTCAAGTGACCAATGAGCCATTCAGTCTCATTTCCTACCACCTCCCATGGTGAGGGTGGCTATAAAATTCCAGCCTACGCTGGAAACCGCAGCTGGAAACAGTTGCAAAGGACTCCAAAACATGAATTTCTGCAGTAAAAACAAAAACCAAAAACTTGTTACAGGCATACACCTTCCTCCTCCCAGAATCACGCACACATCCACTCCTGGGGAGATGCTAGAGACCTAGGAGGTGGTACCCTACATTCTGCTTCCTGGGCAATGACTCTGTTGGAGCAGCCAGCTTGTGAATTGGGTGTTGCTTATGTGATACTCTCCCTCTCTATTTAGATTGCAGTCCTTCTGGGAGAAGGAACCACGTCCTCTGTTTGATGCTCCACATGTGCTGTATCTTGTTGCGTGCTCTGTTGGCGCTACTGTCATACAGGGAAACCCACCCAGCATGACATTCCACACAAGGAGGAGTAGTACTGGGGGAAAAGATTTCCTCCTTAGCTTAAATGATAACTAATATGTGGTCTGCAGCAGAACTAGCAGCCCTTGTACTTGCTGAAGCTTAGTAATACTTAGCTAGTGTAATTGTAAAAGTCATTCATGAAGACAGTAAACAGTTCTTTGCCTTTTCAATAATAGCATAAGTTTGGATTACCAGCGCATGCTCTGATGGCTGGCTCAGTGTTTCATGTCTATCTCTAATATTAAGCTGCAATTAGTGATCTATTCTCTCTGGGCTTAATAGCAGTATATTTTCAGCTGCAGAGTTGCTCTGGTGATGGCATACTTAAATTACTTGGCCACTTGGGAAACTTTAGAGACAGTGAGTGACATTACTCAGCTGTGTGGAACATAGGATAACAGTTTAAATGGAAGGAAAAAACAGCCATATTTGATAGATAGCGCTATGGAGACATCAGTTAGGAGTATATATCGGATTTTACCTTCCCTCTAAATTTAATTTTAATAGTCAAATAATGACATGTTAAAACAGCAGTCGAATCTATAGAAGACTAATCTGGGGTTTTTTGGCATTTCAAGCTGGCT